>NC_142519.1:415000-670000 GCF_964205215.1 Stylophora pistillata
GAACTAGAGTTTACAACGTCACTTGGGAGGATATTCCATTCAGCAATAGTTCTTGGGAAAAAAGAGAATTTAAAAGCATCTATTTTGGCCATTGGGGCCTTATATTTAAAAGCGTGACGGCGACATGTGCGTAGTTCATGATAGTGGGATAATAAATTTTTAAGGTTGGTGTCTATTAGGTTGTTACTTACTTTGTACATAAGAGATAATCTAGCCTGTTTATGTCTTAATTGCAATGAGTCCCATCCAAGTGTTTCAATAAGTTCTGTTACACTGCTTTCATGGTGGTAATTATTCATGCAAAATCTAGCGGCTTTCCTCTGAAGCGTCTCAACAGCATAGGTGTCCCTCTGGTAATATGGGTCCCAGATTTCGCTTGCGTATTCCAACTTTGGATGAACACTTGATTTGGAGAGAGTTTCTTTGACATTATGAGAATTGTTCCAAAAATTTCATTTAACCAATCCAAGCACTTTGTTCGCATTTCCAGTGATGTCGGAAATATGATCAGACCATTTTAAGTCCTTCTTTACGGTAACACCAAGATAAGTTATGGAGTCCACTTGTTCAAGTATCACATTGCAAAACATATAAGTTCTTGTTGGGGGATGTCTTTTGTCAGAAACAGATAATTTTGCATTTCAATGGGTTAAAGCTCATTTGCCATTTATTCTGCCATTGCTTGAGACTAGAGAGGTCGTCCTGGAGATTGATTGTATCGTTGTCAGCACAAATGACTCCATAAACCAGGGCATTGTTGGCAAAGAGTTTTGTTTGAGATTAATTAAGATTGTCTGGCAAATCATTAATGCCTATTAAAAACAATAAAGGGCCAAGCACTGTTCCTTACGGTACCCCAGAAGTAATGGGCTTCATTGACTTTCCAGAACATGTGACAGATTGGCAGTGCTTAAGTAGTACTTAGTTGGTTATATTTAGGTTTTGCATGAGCATTATTTTTCTAGTCTTTTCTTGTATATTTCAAGTCCAAAATTTCATGCTGTCTTTGATCTAAAACATCCCAAGGTCAGCAACTTCATCATTGTTTTTCATGTCATTTAGCTCTTGTAATACTGGCTGTTTACCAATGAAAGGACAAAGAAAACTATAATTTTGTAACAATTGTCATCAAGTTGTCACTTGAAGAAAATCCTTATTTTCTTGAAAGAGAAGTGAGAATATTGCAACAATACAATTATAACCAACAGCTTAACCTGGTTTTTATTTGTTTAGCCAGCACAGATGGCAGGTCCTTAAATTTCTTTGAATTAATCAGTTATTGCAAACAACAACAAACATATGAAACATATGTGTGAACTGCGGTTATGAGACGTATATGAGCACGATCCTTCGCAGTAAAGCACTATTTGAGCAATAGTGAAAATCAGACCTGAAAAAAATTTTCAGGCCTGTACGGGATTCGAACCACTGACCTCTGCGATACTAGTGCAGCGCTCTACCAATTGAGCTAACAAGCCAACTGGGAGCAGGCCATCAAATTAATTCGATATAAACCCATAGATGATAACTCAAACAACAACAAACATATGAAACATATGTGTGAACTGCGGTTATGAGACGTATATGAGCACGATCCTTCGCAGTAAAGCACTATTTGAGCAATAGTGAAAATCAGACCTGAAAAAAATTTTCAGGCCTGTACGGGATTCGAACCACTGACCTCTGCGATACTAGTGCAGCGCTCTACCAATTGAGCTAACAAGCCAACTGGGAGCAGGCCATCAAATTAATTCGATATAAACCCGTAGATGATAAATCAAACAACAACAAACATATGAAACATATGTGTGAACTGCGGTTATGAGACGTATATGAGCACGATCCTTCGCAGTAAAGCACTATTTGAGCAATAGTGAAAATCAGACCTGAAAAAAATTTTCAGGCCTGTACAGGATTCAAACCACTGACCTCTGTGATACTAGTGCAGCGCTCTACCAATTGAGCTAACAAGCCAACTGGATTTGATTTATCATCTACGGGTTTATATCGAATTAATTTGATGGCCTGCTCCCAGTTGGCTTGTTAGCTCAATTGGTAGAGCGCTGCACTAGTATCGCAGAGGTCAGTGGTTCGAATCCCGTACAGGCCTGAAAATTTTTTTCAGGTCTGATTTTCACTATTGCTCAAATAGTGCTTTACTGCGAAGGATCGTGCTCATATACGTAATCAGTTATTCTTGTCCTTGAACTGATGCGCAAAAGTAAAATGCTTTGCAACAAATTCTTTTTGGAACATTTTTCGACTTTCATTTTAAGTTTCCATATTTATTTAAATTTAGGATGAGCTCAGTCGTTTGTTAATTCGTGATGGAAATCTTGAGGAGGCAGTGTTGCTTCAGAAGTCAGTGGCAGAAGCTAAGACAGTGGTGTATGGTGACCCAAGTGAGCAGGCTGCTGCTTCCTACCAGATGATGGGTAGTGTAAGACTGAAACAAGGACGCACTCAGCAGGCTCTGAAATGGCTCACTAAGGTAACACCAAGTCTTTTTATGGCACAAGGATAGGATAGTTAATTATATCATTATTTGCCTTTTTGTCAACTATTCTCCGGTATTACAGCCATGGACATGATACTCTTCATCATCTGCCTGGTTAGCTCAAGTTGTAGAGCATCTCGGAGATGGAGGGTTCAAGCCCTGGACTGGACCAACAGTTGTTGTCTTAAAAACAACCGAGAAGAGTGTGCTGCCTTTGCCATGACATCTGCAATTGGTTAGACATTCTAGTCTTCTCAGATAAGGACAAAAAAACCATAGGCCCTGTCTCCTGCATTCCCTCTGTACTGGTTAGCAGGGGGACATTAAAGAACCCACACCCTTATTGCAAAGAGTAAGGAATATAGTTACCATTGTTGTGGTCCAGCCTTGAATCTGATACAAGGGGAATGTGCAAAAATGTCCTTCAAGAATTGTAAACTGCTCAATGCAGCCTGGTCTCCCACATAGTGTTGTAAAGCACCATGGACTATAGGATATGGCATGATAAAAACCCTCATAATTGATATTGAGTGTTATTTTAATGAATGTGTTTACCTTTTAGGCATACAATATGCTGAGTGCAACCTTAGGAAAGAGTCATAAGAGTACAAAAGAGATGGCAGACACCATCAGCCGCATCAAGATGTAAGTTGTGCTAGGATTATGAGAGACTTAATGACTGGAGAAAATAAATATTATTGGAGAATTCTTTTAGTGGACATTTCATATAATCATAATTATTTTGTTTGCATGAGATAAAGGATCCCAAGGAAGCTACAAGGAAGGTTTTTTTTTAGCAGTGAAATTGCTAACAGTGATCAGCCGAAGCCACAAGTGTTAGCTAGTGAAGTTATTTTTTCGCTCTGAACATATTGAATATATCCAACTTTCTATTTGAGGGTAATGTTGGAAAGTACTCATTCTCAGTAATTAGCTTTAATTTCTAAAGAGAACATAATGCAGTACCTTGTCAGTCCTTAGTGCGAGTCCAGAGGAAAAGATAGGGTTTGTCGTTCCTCCTAATGCAACAAGCTTTGGGTTAATAAGTAATTGTCAAACGAGGAAATACCTAAAAATCTTTGACTGTAGTTGAATGCATTCAAATATCTTCATTTAAGGTCACCCGATGCTCAAAAATTCCTAAGTTCAGAGGACAAACTGAAGAAGAGGCCAAGGTTCACTCAAGTTGTTGGTAGATCTAAACCCCTGGGATACTCTTCAACTCCCTCTGGGGATTAACTTCATCAGTGAAACACTGAATAAAACCAGGGGTTTCAGAAATGTTTATATTGTTCATAATTATATTAAAACTAAACATGATTTGTACAAAGGTAAGAATCAGAATAGAATGACATTTTTCTTTCTTCCAATGTCAAAGTTTCCTTTTTATTCTTTTCATTGACCTTACCCCTGTTCCCAAGAGTCACTCCTTCCCATTCCTATTTAACTACTTTGTTCCTAACCCTGTGCACCCTGCTAAATCTCTATGACTGGAATGCCAAAATTTTTGGTATGGTCATTCAAAAGTTTCCCAAATGCTGCACATATGTAAGATTGCTGCAGTCAAAATTCATGAATCATTTCTTCTCTAAAACAGGAACATGAGAGGTTAGTATAACCCAGAGCATTGCACAGGACTGGCCTGTTCAAAGATTCAAATCCTTTTAAAGCCCTCAGTTTTCCAGGCTTTAATAGCATCATGGCAAAACTGAACAATCATTTTACATGAACTGGACTAAGAACATTCTACTGACAAGAACTATTCACTTGACTCTGATGATGATTTCTGCACAGGTTGTCAAAACATCAGTCACCAACACCACCAACAGTCCCTCTCAGGACCACACTCACCCAGATGATCACACTACACTTTCACATTAAAATATTTTCAATTTAACGATGAATCAAAAGTGCTACAACATGCCTTGCAAGCTGAACAGGTGGAAATATGTTGTGCATAATATAAATCAAATCAAGCAACCCAAAATTTATTTCATAGCTTTGACAATTAAGATTTTAAAAGAAAACTGGTAGGAGATGATGGTGTAAGGTGGGGGAATAGTAAGGGGGTATGGTGTTTTGCATAATGCACATATTTTACATCTTCTGACGTAAAAGTTGGGACTTCTTAAAAGTAGATACGTGCCTCGCTTCAAAAAGTCAGAAGAGAAGGCAACCAGAATTGTAAGTAGTTTTAGTGATTTTCTTGTAACTTTTGTAATTCCTGTAGTTAGTTGTATCTGTAAAATATTGTAATGTATATATTTTCTTTCCTTTGTAGTTTGACAAACTTAAAACGTAATTAAAATCAGTGTTTGTTCAAAAATCTGCTTCATCGCCATCTCTTCAGAAAGGATAAACATATATCCAATTCAGATGGTCAGGAGGGATTTTGAAGGTGGGGTATTCAGTGGGTGAGGTTCATCATCCCAAACCCAGCAGCATTTCCCATCAGATCAGGTTGTCGACCCAAGGTTAAAAATGTCTGTACAGAAGTGTTTGAAATACAAACAAAAACTGGAAGACAGGAAAATTGCTTATCATGCACTCTTTCAATAATAAGTATAGCAGTCAGATATTCTCCATTAAACTTAACAATAATGTGGAGTACACTGCACTTGAGTCTTTTAATAGTGAAAGAATCAAACCTCACCTTCGGTCAAAGGAGAATCACACAACAAGACAGTTTACACAAGCTACTACAGAAGTTTGCATGGGACATACTACACAAACTTTAATTAAATAAATCAATTAAAGTGAAAGAATTTTGTAGTTTTAGTTGGACATAGAAAACGTCAAGTCAACATCTCCAAGGTCTTTTGGGTTGACCACTATGCTTCATTTCTTGTGAGCATCATAACTTGTGACAACAAAGAGCAGATATTCAACCCTTATTTCATTCGTTCGTTAATGAAATCTTTTGCACTAGAAATTCCCTTTTTGCCCAACACCCATGCTGCCTCTGGTGCTTGCTCCAGTCCCCCAAAAACTCTCTGCACTCCTGTATTCCAAGAATGTCTTACTTTTGTGGTAGTTGGAAGCTGTAAACATAGCAAATATCCACAGGTTATCTTTATTTAAGATGAATTAAAAGATGAATCCTAAAATAAACCTGTAAACCACTGCAGCTAGATAATTTGTTAATTTCACGTGGCTTTACAGTGGGAAAAATGCAATTGTCACAACATTCAGGAAATGGTTTTTATACACTGGTTTAGAGAAAAATGATTGCACATGAAAATGTTGTGGTTTTCAACAGCAGACCCAGTCTGTCTACCCTAGAATGACTTTTCCAATTTAAACATACAAACTTTCGATGCATAACACTTTTTTTAATAGTTTTGTATTTGAGTACTTAGCATTCTTCACCACTAGATCTAATTCCATGCTTGTATAATGCACACTCACTAAGGTAATTTGCTCTTAACACTAACCATAAATTTATTGGTTATGTCCACTAATGGTTTTTCAGAAACATGCCATTACTAACAATGAGATGTGTTTAAAAAAACAAAATGCAGTTTAAGTACTATTAAGAATTTTGTGAATAAAGGGTAATGTTAAATATGTGTAAAATCTAATGACAAATTAAAACATATAATAAAAGATTTGCATTGTAATGACAACTCTCTCTCTAAAAACTTATAAAAAGCAAAACTCTTAATTTGCTTTTTAAAGGAATCCAAAGAGCTAATGTATTTTGAATATTCTTAGGCAGAGGGTACCTGGGCTGTATTTGAATGATTGCTAGTTTGGTGTGGTTAGCAAAATGCATCTGAAAACTCAATGAAAACAAGGAAAACTACAAGATAAGATGGTCTATCATCTCTTCAGCAAGCATCTACAACAACATTTCCAAATGATGCAGCCTTTGCCTGACTGAAAAATTCCACATTATTGAAGCCGACTGTAGTATACTAGGACAGCGGTTGTTTATGTAAAAGTATACATCCGGGAAAGTGTGAGCGCGGGAAGATTATTAAAGAAACGTGTACTGTGTGTACTGTTGTTGTTCGCCTTCGTGGCTGCCTTTTGTGGCATACTTCTTCATTTTTAGACACTACAAATTGGCGACGAGGATGTCGAATTCAGTAGAAAGGGCGCTTCCGCCTCTAGATTTAACAGGGTCTTCCTCTCAGGTCGCGGAACGATGGCGACAGTGGAAACGATCGTATCAGTATTACATCGATGGCAAGGGAATTACGAATCCTTCTCGGAAAACAGCTCAGTTACTTCATTTAGCAGGTATGGAAGTACAAGATATTTACGAAGATATTCCAGATCCTGGACCACTGAATGCTAACGAGGATAATGAGTATGTGGTGTGTCTGCGAAAGTTGGATGCTCATTTTCGAGCCGAGGACAATGTACCGTACGAGCGTCATGTCTTTCGTCAACTTACGCCGACAAAGGGAGAGACCGCCGATAAGTTCATGGTTCGTTTACGTAAACAAGCTCGTCATTGTAATTTTGGTCCAACTTTGGAAGAAAATTTACGGGATCAATTGATTGAAAAGTTGCCTAATGTTGAGCTAAAGAAGAAGCTATTGGAAGTCGTTAATATTACTCTGCAAGCAGCAATGGATAAAGTTCGAAAGTGGGAAGCCTCACACGAGCAGGCAAGTCAAATGGTCATGCCAAGCCAAGAACCTGGAGCAGGTACTCATGCAGTTGAAGAACGTCCTGGGCGTGGAGACAAAGGGAAAAGCGTTTGTTTCAACTGTGGTAAAGAAGGTCATTTTGCTCAAAGTACAAATTGTCCAGCCCGAGGTCGCAAGTGCAGCAAGTGTGGTAAATATGGTCATTATGCAAGCTGTTGCAAAGGGGGAAGGAACTCGAAGCCTGGAAAACAAGGTAACACCCAACAACGGGGAGGCAGACAGCAGCGTCATGGTAAGGGGAGACAGGCAAATCATGTTGAAGGTCATTGTAACGAGTCAGGTGAGGATGACAGTTTTGCTTTTACTATAGAAGAACAGACATGTGCTATGTCAAATTCCTCTGAACCCGTTATCTCAGTGAAGATTGGCGGAATCAGCAGAGATGTGTTGATTGATTCAGGTTCTGCAAGTAACCTCATTAGTAAAGATACACTGCAGGAACTTAAGTATCAGGGGCTCAAGATTGAATTAAAACCTTGTCTGAAGAGATTGTATGCTTATGGGGGTCGAGAACTTAAAATTGAGGGCCAGTTTCAGACAGAAGTTTCCGTACCCAAAGCAAAGGTTGTGGCAGATTTCATTGTTGTTGAATCCGGGCGTTGTTTGCTGGGATATTCGTCCGCCACAGATCTTGGAATCCTTCGTGTGGATCTCTCGGGAACTCTTGGGACAGGAGACTGTAACACTGTTGATGGTACCTTCGTGGGAGGACTCAAAGCAAAATACCCCAGTGTATTCCAGGGAATTGGAAAGCTTAAAGATTATCAGTTGAAGCTACACATTGACCCCAGTGTAACTCCAGTCGTTCAAAAAATGCGACGAGTACCTTTTTCTGTAAAGGACAAAGTAACTGCCAAGGTTAACGAACTCCTTGAAAAGGACATAATTGAGAAAGTCGAGGGGCCGACGGTGTGGGTAAGCCCAGTCGTTGTTGCTCCTAAACCGTCCGGAGACATAAGGTTGTGTGTCGACATGCGGAGAGCCAACGAGGCCATTATTCGGGAAAGATTGCCCATACCAACCATAGATGAAGTCCTTGAAAGTCTTAATGGGAGTGGTGTTTTCTCGAAGTTAGATTTAAGGTGGGGTTTTCACCAAATTGAGCTGGATCCTGATTCAAGGGATATCACTGCTTTTACCACCCATGATGGTATATTCCGCTACAAACGTTTGAGTTTCGGTGTAAATGCCGCACCAGAGAAGTACCAGCATATCATCACCCAGTCAATGGCAGGTCTACAAGGGGTGTCAAACATAGCAGATGATCTTATCGTTCATGGTCGAGACACTGAAGAACATGATAAGAACTTACACAGTGTGTTGCAACGTCTTAGTGAGAAGCAGCTGACTTTGAATGCTGAAAAATGCACTTTCCGAATGACTAAAGTGGTATTCATGGGTCTTTTGCTGAGTAAGCATGGCATCGGCCCAACGGAGGAAAAAGTCAGAGCAGTTGCAGAGGCAAGTCAGCCTCAGACACCCTCAGAAGTCCGTAGCTTCTTGGGGCTCGTTGGATTCAGTGCCAGGTTTATACCCGATTTTGCTACCACTGCTGATCCCCTCAGAAAACTTGCAAGAAAAGGGGAACCGTTCGTTTGGGGTAAGGAGCAGGAGCAATCGTTTCAGAGATTGAAGAGTCAAGTTGCAAGTGCACCAGTCCTAGCTTACTTCGATAAGGACACACCCACCCGCGTTATTGCTGATGCAAGTCCTGTTGGACTTGGCGCCGTGCTGGTGCAAGAAAAGAATGGGGAAAGCCGTGCCATCTGTTATGCTAGTCGTAGTTTGAGTCAAGTGGAGCGTCGTTATAGTCAGACAGAAAAGGAAGCACTAGCCTTAGTCTGGGCTTGTGAACGCTTCCACCTCTACTTGTACGGGCTTCCACAGTTTGATCTGGTGACAGACCATGAAGCACTTAAAGTCATCTATTCAAGGAAGTCTAAACCTTCAGCCAGAATAGAGCGCTGGGTTCTGCGTTTACAACCGTACAACTATCAAGTTTGCTATGTGCCTTCAAGAAAAAACATCGCAGATGCCCTTTCCCGACTGACGAAGATACCTGCTTCAGACAATTCCGCGGAAGATGATGGATACGTACGCGCGATAGCTCTACATGCTGTCCCTGCTGCATTGAGAATCAAAGAGATTGAACAAGTCTCAGCACAAGACTCTGAGTTGCAAGCACTCAGGAATTGTCTCATCGAAGGGAAATGGGACAATGCCCCAAAGCAGTATTTGCCAGTGCGCAATGAGTTGACTTTTATTGGCCATGTAATTCTCCGGGGGACAAGAATTGTTATACCCCAAGCACTTCGCAAGAGAGTCGTTAGTTTGGCACACGAGGGGCACCAAGGAGTCACAAAGACAAAGGAGAGACTTCGAACAAAAGTCTGGTGGCCTGCTATGGATCGTGATGCCGAGAAAAGATGTGCAGAGTGTTACGGGTGCCAGATGGTCACAAAGAACGTTCCACCCCCACCATTGAAGTCAACACCGTTACCCAACCAACCATGGGAAGAAGTAGCTGTGGATCTAATGGGTCCGTTACCTTCTGGGGAACATTTGTTAGTTCTCGTTGATTATTACAGCCGGTGGATAGAGGTTGATGTTATCCGAACAACTTCCAGCAAAACCATCATTCATTGCTTGAATGCCCAATTTGCAAGACATGGGTTGCCTAAAGGTCTGCGTACCGACAATGGCTCAAATCTTGTATCTAAAGAAGTAGAAGATTACCTGAATGAAATGGGGATTGATCACCATTACACAACACCTCTATGGCCAAGAGCTAACGGTGAGGTAGAGAGGCAAAACAGGTCGCTTCTGAAGTCCATGAGAGCAACCCATGCAGAAGGAAAGAACTGGAGAGAGGAGCTAAACAGGTTCCTTTTGGCATACAGGTCCACGCCACATTCGACCACAGGAAAGAGTCCCGCCGAGTTATTGTTTAGGAGAAAGCTGACAACTAAAATGCCTGAGCTAGTCAATGTTGAAGAGGAGGAGGTAGAAGTGAGCGACCAAGCCGTTCGTGATCGGGACAATCAGAGAAAGCAGTTTAACAAGGACTATGTGGACAAGAAGTTCCATGCCAGAGATCGAAATGTGAAAGAAGGAGACAGTGTTCTGCTTGAGAAGAAGAAAGAAAATAAGCTGTCACCTTGCTATGAGAAGGAACCATATCAGGTGATATCTCGTTATGGGGACCAGGTGGTGTTGCGATCGCCTCAAGGTGTCCAGTACAAACGCAGCCTTCAGCATATTAAGTCCTTTAATATGCCAGATCTAGAAGAACAGGAAACGCCACAACAGGACGCTAAACCACGGACTGAACCTAAGTCATTTGAGACGCCACCTGTGGCAGAGGATCAAGTACCAATGGCTGAATCACCACCAGAAGATGTACCTTCTACTGTACCTACAGCTGAGCAGCATGTGAGAAGATCCGGCAGAATTACGAGCCGTCCAAAGGCTCTGAGTGACTACGTTCTGTACTAAAACTAGTGACATTGGCATTTTCATATTACTGTTCGTTGTTATTACATGAGTGACATTGAAACGTTGTTTTATAAGCTGAACGGCCAAGGCTATGTTTATGTTTAGCGTGATTTTTGTCTTGAACATTTGGAATCGAATTGAACTTTTACGGTGTCTAAACAAAGTGGAAGTTTGTAATGTTTCTGTCTTTCGAGGTCAACCATCTAAGCGAAGAAAGAGAGGGAATGTAGTATACTAGGACAGCGGTTGTTTATGTAAAAGTATACATCCGGGAAAGTGTGAGCGCGGGAAGATTATTAAAGAAACGTGTACTGTGTGTACTGTTGTTGTTCGCCTTCGTGGCTGCCTTTTGTGGCATACTTCTTCATTTTTAGACACTACACCGACAAAGCAAGTAACCTCAACAAAAGAACTGAATTAATTTCCAAATGCTGCCATCAGTACAAATACTCCCTAATGAACACTGTTCCATGATTTCAATAGATTCGTTAATTGCCCATCACACTGACTGTATATACTTATTAAGTGAGGTATACTCTTCATTAAAATCTGTCTGATAATCGCGTGAAACTCAAGAGTCACCGAAAAAGTTACGTCCTGTTGATTAGTTCTATCTTCAGGTATACCACGCTCTGTGAACGCATTGAGCACTCTACTGCAAGGATAGATTATAGCCAAGATTTGTAGAAATATACGTAATATCTGAAGATTGAACTAATCAATAAGACATAACTTTTTCTCTAATTCTGAGTTTCAGACATTTTAATCTCTTTAATTAAAATCTGTCTAAGGATCACGTAAGCGTGAAACTCAGTGTTAAAGAAAAAGTTATGTCTTGTGGATTAGTTCTATCTTCAGATTATAACACGCTCGATCTGCCAACGCATCGAGCACTCTACTGCAAGGGAAGAAATAAAGATACAAAAAGAGAAAAATTGGATATAATTCGAAAAAATGGAATAAAATAAAAGGGGATACAGGGGAAAGAGATCAATCAACGTTTTCAGCACTACGTTTGCTTACAACATGCCCTCGCTGATATAAAAATTTTGTATCAGTGCTGAGTGCATGTTGTACAAATATAATCGTGGCGATAATAATCATTTGTTTCGGGGACTTACCTCAGGTAAAGTAACGGGAATATTTTCACGAGTTTTACTGTCAAGCATCGATAGCTGTTTTATTGTGTTGTCTTGTGAACTTAACACTTCTGACAATCCATACAATGCAAATCCGCCAATGGTTAACTTTCCAGCCAGTTTCACCAAAGTCACCGCCATATTGCCGTTTGGTCGAATGACAATTTGAGATGGAGGGGGGGCAGGGTTGAGGACTCAAGAAACAGAAATTTATTGAAAGAACATATTTGATGCTCTCATGCATTTTATTTACTTCAGATTTGTTGCAGTTAATAGAATTTTGATTTTTTCTTGTCAGCTTTTTCATTTGCGATTTGCCCGTGAAAATTTTGCATTAATTTTCAGTATGTTCTCTTCGATCCCTTCCTCTCTCTACACAGGGAAAACAAACTGCTTGGCAACCGAGCCTTACAATAAATAACATGGCGGACGAAATGCTACAGGTTTCTCAAACCTTGCAAACATTTTTGCCAGAAAACGCATTTATAGAAGTTAGAAGACTGCTGAAGAAGGTAGAGGTCATAATTTTGATTGGAATTTAAATATTATGAATTAATGATTCATCAGTTTTTCAATTATGAATAATTGTTTGAAAACAACGCACCAGACGGAGAGCCTTTACGTCGATGTGTGCGGTACAGCGACTTAAATATCAGATTTATCATTGAGATTTTGTTAATTTTTTTCATTTACTGATGTTTACCAGGGGGTGCAGTTATGCGAGGATTGAACCAGTCAAAATTCAGGTTTTTTTTTTTTCAGGGTAACTTGGAGTTGCTTCTGGAAAGACGGTACAATGACTGGTTGGATAGCCAGGGATATTCGAAGTCGTGTGAAAATCAGGATGAAAAATCTCATGACAGAGAGGAAATTGCTGCAATTATCGAGAATTTGGTTCAATGCGCAGAACCAACTATCGCAGATGAGGGGGGTAAGATTGTCACAACTACGAAAAATAGTGTGATATTCTTAGAGTAAAGAAAGGTCTGGGACCGCAGCCTCTTTGGAATTGAAATCTGCTGGCAGGTATCACTTATTAACAAAGTTATTCCGAAAAATACTTGTACCCTTGAATTTCTTGGTCAATTTTCTTGCTTAGTTTATTGCTAGAGTATTAGTCAGATTATCAGGTGAACTTTATTCAGTAAGTTTCTTATTTGAAAGTCAAAAGAGTTTGAACAATCACCAAATTGGCACCTGAGCAACATCTATTTGACACTGACTTCTTTCGTTCAGACTGGGACAAAGAAGAGATGCAGAAACACAAGACCCAGGCCTCTGCTGTTTTGAATATTTGCCAATTGTTGTTGTCTACACTGTTAAACAAGGATAACCAAGTGCCAGTGGGGACAGAGCTCACAGTGGATGCTGTGAGTTGTCAACTTCTATTTAATATTGAGTCATTAATAACTAATAAATAGTCATACAATTTTTTTAGCAGTTATATGAATGTATCAATATAAAATTATTTCAGGTTAAGATTTCCAGCTGGTTTGATATGTGACATATTTTGTTTTAGACCTATGGTATTTTACTGGGAACTGAAAGGAAAAGAAATCAAACTGTAGTGTTTCTGACAGCTGTCAAACACAATGTTCGGAATGCACACATGGTCTAAAAGAAAAGGAGTTATTCTGTAGTCGGGTATCGTCTTGCATGTTGATTAAATATCGTTATGTTTGTGCTGAACATCTCAGTGGTTATTTAAGCATAAACACACACAAACTACTCAAAGTTCATCGAAAAACCAGGTCATGAATGTATGATATTTTTATTATGACATTGCAGGTGTTTAAGAGGTTTGTTTTGAAAAAGACTTGTGTCTGCCTGGTGGCTTTATGTGCTGTACACATGGAGTCACATCTCTGGACAAGTGCAGCATCAGAAGCCCTTGCTCATGGTATGTTTACACTGTCTCACGATCTGTTTAGAATATCCTGTTTCCTGGATTTTTACATGCTAATTTCATAAGACATATCTGTAATTCCTCAAAACTTTTACCTAAGAAAATAAAATGAAACACAGATACTTAACGTTTTGTTCAGTAACTTCATTTTTGTGTCAGCATTTTGAGTTACTGTGTTATGGCTTTCTTAGAATATATATTATAATGATCATCGTTCTGCTAACTTCCTCATTTTAATTAATTGAAAAAAATTCTTTGCTCATTAGAAATATCTTAATTTTTACCTATTAAAAAAGAAATTGTTGAAACCTTTGACCTTTGAGAGCTCTACTCAAAATGTCTCAATCCAAAATTGTAATTAGCCATTTTGTTTCAGAGCTGGTTTCCATGATGTGCACCAACTGCCACTGTTCATCCATACAAGATCTTCTCTGTGGCTGTCTTGAGGTTGTACCTGGTGTATCCAATAGAGTAGAGGAGAATCCGTCACCCAACAGTTTGTTCCCATCAGGGCTGTTCAGACATATCCTTGATTACTTGACACCTCACTTCCTT
This sequence comes from Stylophora pistillata, assembly GCF_964205215.1. Lineage (NCBI taxonomy): Eukaryota > Metazoa > Cnidaria > Anthozoa > Scleractinia > Pocilloporidae > Stylophora > Stylophora pistillata. The sequence goes on from NC_142519.1 coordinate 429,254, forward strand.
AAAGATAACTGGAAGAAATTTCCTCTTGCTTGCCAAGGGCTTGTGTGGTGCACCCTACAAACTAAGGTAAACTGCTGATAGAGGAAAAGTAATACCTCATTCTGTCTACATTTTGCTGATATCAATTTAATGGTGATAAATATTATTTTGTACCTTAATTGGTAGTCACGTCCTGGTCTGATTGGCCAATAAACTGTTGTCAATAAGAATACAGACAATGCCACTCATGTCATCATGTCATGCAATGTGTCATAAACTAAAAGAATGGTTTTATTTAACATGAAAACAAATCAAGAGTGGTTTAGCATGTTCTGTATTCTTATCGACAATAATATTCATTATCACAGTGGTCCAAATTTGTTGCGGCGCCTTTTGAGTCCACAATATTCTGACCACACTGACTGTGATGATGAATGTTGTTGTAGATAAGAGTATGAAGCACACTGAACCACTGTCTATTTGTTAATCATGTCCTCTTTGATTAAGATATTTATATAGAGAGACTTTGTAACTCATTAATAGACTGTTATAAGAGTGTAGCTGATAGCTGTATGTATATCAGCTCTTTGAAAGTAGGGTGTATATATCTAATAATTTGAATATATCAACAAAGTTGAAATTATGGTAAATTGGCCACTGTTACGATTATAAAAGCTGACGTTTCGAGCGTTATCCCTTCATCAGAGTGAATAGGGGAAGGGCTAACGCTTTGCTCCGACGAAGGACTAACGCTTGAAACGTCAGCTTTTATAATCATAACGGTGGCCAATTTACCATTTCAACTTTGTTGATATCTTCAAATTATTTCGTTACCCCCACCGATGAAGCCCCAAACAGTTTCTTTAGAAACTATCAGCCTTTATTCATTTGTATATATCTAAGCCCTGCCAGTACAAGGACTGAGTTGATCATTTCTGGGTTTTATGCATCCTTACAAAAATCATCAGTGAAAGTTATTGGAATTGATAAGAACAATATTCTAAGCATCAGTTGAAACTTTTGCAAATTTAAGGGGTATATTAACCATTTTTTTCACAGTATATCTGTAATTCTATTTGACAAACATAAGGTTAAGAGAAGGAAGCAAACAATTGAGACCAGAATGAAATAAATTGATTTAGGAGTCAATGGACATTAAGTAATATTAACATTTTGTCAGTTAGAATGCAGAGGATTAAACCCTGTAACTCTGATGTTCTAGAAGCAAATTCTTTTAACCAATCACCATACATTTCTTTGCTGGTAATGATGAGAGTTTGGGACTTCATCTAAACAATATTCTGAAGTTTAAATTTTCTCATGTCATGTCACCTATTTGATTGCAATGTACGAAAAGAATTGAGATAATTTTTTCAGTAATCACTCTTGAGAGCCCAGTGGGTGAGGCACAGCATTAAGCATTTTTTTTTTGTAACCTGTACACTCTTTGTTGTCTTTAGCATCCTTATGTGGGAGAACACTTTGCCAAGCTGATGTCTCCTTTGTTACTTCTCATTGATGATTATGAGGTACAACATTTATGGTGAAATTCTCCAAGCTTTGATCGAACCAGATTCCAATGGCATAGATTATTTTTCTTATTTATCTGTGATATTTCTGTCAAAATTAGGTTACTGATTCAGAAGTGTCCATGGTGGATATTTTAATGCTTGTTGTGGATCTTTTTTAGTAACATTTTGAAAAAGCCAGCAAACATTGGGTTTAAAATTTAGGCTAATAGAGTGTTCATGTGACTAAAGTGTTTATTCTTCCACTATTAAACAGACTGAGAACAAAACACTGGGGTTTAAGTGTTTAAAACACATCATTGATAACATGGTATGTGAAGCAGTTTGTTTTCACTTGTAAAATAGTTTATAAATGTTTTAATACCTTGTATGTACGAATATTATGCAAATGTATAAGCTTCTCTGTCAAACATTCTGGTATGCTCTAAGTATTTCTTATTCTTTTTCATTTTAGAATTCAGCTGAATTGCAGTGGTATGGAAGAGCTGATGTTCTTTTTGAGGTAATTCCTCAAACTCCTAAATCCAGCTCAATAAATTTAGTTCTTTGTTTTATGGTGGAAATTGGAAGAGGACTCAGGTCTTAATTCTATGATGAGTCTTGAGGACAATATTTACAAAAATCGCATGAGCAGCAAAAATATACTGAAGAACACCTTTTGATGTTTTTTTTAGGGCTGAATGAACTTGTGAGGTAAAGGGTACCAACACTATTGAGTATTATGATCCATCAATTATTTTTGCTTGCAACTGGTTGAAATGCATCAAATGACCAAATACTCTTTAGCTTAAACTGGGTAGGATATATATCAGTCGATTGATATTCCCCAATTTTCAAACCTTATGTCCACTGAGATAAGTCTTCTTTTAAAATTAATTTCAAGACAAGAGAGTGTCTTATTGGAACCATTGTAACAGAAGAAGGGAATATTTGTTTGTTCATAAATTTGTACCAGAGAGCACCCAAAATAAAACATCTCATGCCGAAAACAGTAAGCTGTTCATAAAAAATTTTTCATAGGCATTGCAAAATTATTTGAAGCATGATAAAACACTATTAAATAGCCTTTATTTTGTGCAAAATAATGCTGTATATTTTTCCTTGGACATTATCTGTTCCTGGAAACTCACAGTTTTCCTTGAGCTTTGCACTTAGAAATTTGTTCACATCTTGGATCAGATAATGTCCACAGACCAATGTCCATGCATAATTATTTTTGCCCAAATAGAGGCCATTGTTTATATATGAAATTTATGAGCTAATTACCTGTAGGCATCTCAACGTCACATTTATACCAGTGACCCCTTCCTGGTGCGTTCTCTTCATCCATGCCTGCTAAGTATCCTGACGGTTGTTGAACCGTCTCCAAAGAAACCCAAGTTTGGTCGCAAGGTGATGTTCACATTTTCTTGCTACTTTTGTTATAAATTATTGTCTAAGGTGAGGGAAGGTTCTGAAAATGATTGAGGTTGGTGTGTAGTTAATCTGAAATGCATTCCTTTACCGAGTCTCATGGCAAATAACATTATGGAGAGAGAACTAACTGATCTGTTCTCATGCACCAGACTTATAGCACTCAACAGAGAGTCAATCAACCCTTCCCTTAACAGATAACTGACCCTTCACTTAACAGATAACTGACCCTTCACTTAACAGATAACTGACCCTTCCCTTAACAGATAACTGACCCTTCACTTAACAGATAACTGACCCTTCACTTAACAGATAACTGGCCCTTCCCTTAACAGATAACTGACCCTTCCCTTAACAGATAACTGACCCTTCCCTTAACAGATAACTGACCCTTCACTTAACAGATAACTGACCCTTCACTTAACAGATAACTGACCCTTCCCTTAACAGATAACTGACCCTTCACTTAACAGATAACTGACCCTTCACTTAACAGATAACTGGCCCTTCCCTTAACAGATAACTGACCCTTCCCTTAACAGATAACTGACCCTTCCCTTAACAGATAACTGACCCTTCACTTAACAGATAACTGACCCTTCACTTAACAGATAACTGACCCTTCACTTAACAGATAACTGACCCTTCACTTAACAGATAACTGACCCTTCCCTTAACAGATAACTGACCCTTCACTTAACAGATAACTGACCCTTCCCTTAACAGATAACTGACCCTTCACTTAACAGATAACTGACCCTTCACTTAACAGATAACTGACCCTTCACTTAACAGATAACTGACCCTTCACTTAACAGATAACTGACCCTTCACTTAACAGATAACTGACCCTTCACTTAACAGATAACTGACCCTTCCCTTAACAGATAACTGGCCCTTCACTTAACAGATAACTGACCCTTCCCTTAACAGATAACTGACCCTTCACTTAACAGATAACTGGCCCTTCCCTTAACAGATAACTGACCCTTCCCTTAACAGATAACTGACCCTTCCCTTAACAGATAACTGACCCTTCACTTAACAGATAACTGACCCTTCCCTTAACAGATAACTGACCCTTCACTTAACAGATAACTGACCCTTCCCTTAACAGATAACTGACCCTTCCCTTAACAGATAACTGACTCTTCCCTTAACAGATAACTGACCCTTCCCTTAACAGATAACTGACCCTTCACTTAACAGATAACTGACCCTTCCCTTAACAGATAACTGACCCTTCACTTAACAGATAACTGACCCTTCCCTTAACAGATAACTGACCCTTCACTTAACAGATAACTGACCCTTCCCTTAACAGATAACTGACCCTTCACTTAACAGATAACTGACCCTTCACTTAACAGATAACTGACCCTTCCCTTAACAGATAACTGACCCTTCCCTTAACAGATAACTGACTCTTCCCTTAACAGATAACTGACCCTTCACTTAACAGATAACTGACCCTTCACTTAACAGATAACTGACTCTTCCCTTAACAGATAACTGACCCTTCACTTAACAGATAACTGGCCCTTCCCTTAACAGATAACTGACCCTTCACTTAACAGATAACTGACCCTTCCCTTAACAGATAACTGACCCTTCACTTAACAGATAACTGACCCTTCCCTTAACAGATAACTGACTCTTCCCTTAACAGATAACTGACCCTTCACTTAACAGATAACTGACCCTTCACTTAACAGATAACTGACTCTTCCCTTAACAGATAACTGACCCTTCACTTAACAGATAACTGGCCCTTCCCTTAACAGATAACTGACCCTTCCCTTAACAGATAACTGACCCTTCACTTAACAGATAACTGACCCTTCACTTAACAGATAACTGACCCTTCCCTTAACAGATAACTGACCCTTCCCTTAACAGATAACTGACCCTTCCCTTAACAGATAACTGACTCTTCCCTTAACAGATAACTGACCCTTCACTTAACAGATAACTGACCCTTCACTTAACAGATAACTGACTCTTCCCTTAACAGATAACTGACCCTTCACTTAACAGATAACTGGCCCTTCCCTTAACAGATAACTGACCCTTCCCTTAACAGATAACTGACCCTTCACTTAACAGATAACTGACCCTTCACTTAACAGATAACTGACCCTTCCCTTAACAGATAACTGACCCTTCCCTTAACAGATAACTGACCCTTCCCTTAACAGATAACTGACTCTTCCCTTAACAGATAACTGACCCTTCACTTAACAGATAACTGACCCTTCACTTAACAGATAACTGACTCTTCCCTTAACAGATAACTGACCCTTCACTTAACAGATAACTGGCCCTTCCCTTAACAGATAACTGACCCTTCCCTTAACAGATAACTGACCCTTCACTTAACAGATAACTGACCCTTCCCTTAACAGATAACTGACCCTTCACTTAACAGATAACTGACCCTTCACTTAACAGATAACTGACCCTTCCCTTAACAGATAACTGACCCTTCACTTAACAGATAACTGACCCTTCACTTAACAGATAACTGACCCTTCCCTTAACAGATAACTGACCCTTCCCTTAACAGATAACTGACCCTTCACTTAACAGATAACTGACCCTTCACTTAACTGTAATGATGGCTTCCACTTAGGAGATGCCACCTAATAATTTACCAACAACAGTCCTTCTCTAGACAACTGTCAGCCAGCTGGTCACAGACACTAAATTGTTACTCTCAGGTTCAAACCATTTAAACTTTCCTGTTAATAATGTTTATCAAGAGGGTGGCAATCTGTCTTGACATCTCCTGTTTGTGAATAGGAGCATGTTATATTTTCAGAAAATCACTTGCTGATGACTTAAATTTTTTTTCTCAAGGACTCAAGAATTAAAAGAAAATATAAGTTAAAGATCAAAGTAGTAGACCTATGTAGGTTGCAGGATTGTGTACCCTGAACAAAAGGGACATAAGCTATATGTAATGCTGAGAGCATCTTTCTTGGAGATTGGTGTCAGATTAACAGGCTGATCTTATTTTGGTGTGCATTATTGATTCCCTCCTTTTTCATTTTTTTTTTATAGACAACCAAATGTGACAGATTGTTTCAAATTATCCTCTCTTCCATGGAGTTTGAAAGTAAAATTGCCATGAGAAAGGTCAGTTTTTGGAATATAAATGGGATGAATCTCTTAGCTGTGTTCAAATGTGCTTTACTAGAAATGTGGGTGGCAGACGAATTCCAGTGTTATACTCAAGGGTTACCAAAACTAGGATTAGCTCTTCCAGTGTTCTATAACCATGGACTGATGACTACACATGATTCCAGTGTTATACCCAAGGGTTACCAAAACTAGGATTAGCTGTACCAGTGTTCTATAACCATGGACTGATGACTACACATGATTCCAGTGTTATACCCAAGGGTTACCAAAACTAGGATTAGCTCTTCCAGTGTTCTATAACCATGGACTGATGACTACACATGATTCCAGTGTTATACTCAAGGGTTACCAAAACTAGGATTAGCTCTTCCAGTGTTCTATAACCATGGACTGATGACTACACATGATTCCAGTGTTATACCCAAGGGTTACCAAAACTAGGATTAGTTCTTCGAGTGTTCTATAACCATGGACTGATGACTACACATGATTCCAGTGTTATACCAAAGGGTTACCAAAACTAGGATTAGCTCTACCAGTGTTCTATAACCATGGACTGATGACTACACATGATTCCAGTGTTATACCAAAGGGTTACCAAAACTAGGATTAGCTCTACCAGTGTTCTATAACCATGGACTGATGACTACACATGATTCCAGTGTTATACCAAAGGGTTACCAAAACTAGGATTAGCTGTACCAGTGTTCTATAACCATGGACTGATGACTACACATGATTCACTCTTGCATACTTAGAACTGCAATTTATTTTGCACTGCATTTGAACTAACTGTATTTGATCTCAACTGATCGCAGCTTTCAACTTGTCCAGTACCTGAACCTTAATCTTATAGACACGATTGTTTCTATCGAAGCAAATATTCAAACATCTTAAGGGTGACCAATTTTGCAGTTTGTTTTGAAAGCAATCTAGGAACGTACTTCAATTAGTTTCTCCTTTTGCCACTTTTTATTAATGGGCTGGTGTGCCTACCTGATCAGCCGTATCAGCAAACAACTTGAACAATAAATTGAGACACAGTTAAAAAAAGTTAATACTGTGTTACTAAAGCACGATTTGCTTTGTTTCCAGGCGTATGCAAGTCACTTACAGCATTTCATTGAACACATGGGAATAACAATACTACGCCACTTTAAGGTTATCTTTTCGGAACCTCTTAGCGTCAAGCTCTTATAACTTGCTCACATGTATTTATTATATATATATATATATACATACCTTCGCTCCGACGAAGCGCTAACGCTCGAAACGTCAGCTTTTCTAACCGTAACGGTGGCCAATTTACCATTTCAACTTCGTTGATATATTCAAATTATTTCGTTACCCCCACCGACGCAGCGCCAAACAGTTTCTTTAGAAACTATCAGCCTGTATTTATTTATTATATCATTCAGTAATATCTTGTGATCAGAAGTATGCCCGTAGTTAGATTAATATTTGTCTAGATAATTAGCGGGAACTTGTTGCCATTTTCAGGCCCATTCTATTGATTTCAGTGTGACAGTCTGACTTTTGAAACGATAAGAGAGCTGGCAAACGCACTCAATTGAGCCTTTGATACTACCTTACTTTTAGACTGAGTCACTCGGTTTACTACATTACTTGACTTTACAATATTCCAAAGAGGTGATTTGAATATTTTTTCAGCGGCTTTTAAAAGTTATATTCTCATATTTGGAAGTAAGCGATTATCCTGATGAAGAGGCACGGTTGGCTGTTCTTGATGCGTTGAAAGCCACAATGTTACAGGCTTGGCCAAGGTGAGAAAACATACCTGCCCCTGATTCTACCGCTGTGCCTGGGCGGAGATGTTCAAAGCACGATTGGTGCCACTCGCTTGTAACAACATATACGTTCTGTAGTCATGAAACTTAAAGTACGATCAGTGTTGATAGGTTTTTTTAAACATCCGGCACAGAGATTTGTCAGAAAACTATCTTCTCTAGGAACGATAGTCATTTTGATCAACATTCCGCGATAAAAACATTTAGTATCAAGGGCGTTTACGGTATATGTGTCGTGCGGAAGTGATGCCGCGGGTTTTTCTATTTGTTGGTATTTGTTATTGTGCGTCACTCCGTCTCATGCAGTCTGTATTTGTAGGATTCCTAATCACAGTTCTACTATCCTGAAGAGTCTTTTGAAGCTGTTGGTAGATGCGACCGACTCTTCTCCTTACCTAACAGTTCAAGGTTTGTTTTCTTCATTGAAAGATGGTATGGTGGACTCTGTCGATACTTGGCTGTTGCAAAACAATTCCAAGGGAATAGTTTTCAGTTGCCTTTAACTTGCACCCTATGATGAAGGAATGAACACCACCCGACGCCTCAGTCTCTGATGTCACGTGTATTTCCCATAAACGGAGTGATTTTCTTGTATGGTTTGACTGAGAGTAATTTAGCTTCAGATAAGCCCCCTCTACTACCTACGTTGGGAGTTTTTTTTTTTTATCTAAATAGAGAGTAATATGTGCGATTGTATCTTTCTATTTCAGCTTTTGAGCAGCTAAACCAGAAAACAGCTGAATGCTTCGTGGTGCTTTTGAGGTGTTGTGGAAAGCAAGTCGAGGTATGTCCGTGTGAAAATAAAAAGGCTTGAGATTATTCAGATATTAGATTTGTTTCTGTCGATATTTTTGTTATTTATTTGTTGCGTCTTCATACCAAAGTGGAATCAGAATGGTTTATTTTCTGTAGGACCAGTTAAAAGAGCTACAAGGCGTGGGACACAAAGAAGTGGAAGAATGTATCGAAAAGGTTCTCCAAGAAACTGGAAGTGGAACAAACGCGTCAGTTCAAATAGCTCGACAGATAAATGTTGTCACGTGACAACAATTTGTATGAAGAATATCAGAGGAAGGATACCAAAAGCATGATGCTCAATTACCCCGCGTCACGTGATGACCCGTCGTGTATCCAGTGTCGAACGTCAAGACTCAAAAAAACGCTGTACCATTAGTTCTCTGTCAGATATTTAAGAACTATTTGCAGCCTCTCGGGTTGGTAGAAGCAGTATTGTTTGAGGAGAAGACATATTTTGTCAATGGAAATCGTTTAATAGACGATGAACCTTCAAGGATAAAAAATTACTTGATAGACGCTTTTGTCCAGCAAGGAGTCAGCTGTTATGGTCAGTACAAATGAAACAAACCAATCATATTCATGTCTGAAATGTCAACTAATTGTTTAGTCGATATTAGTTTGATGAAAAGCAAGGTGTCTCTGGATATTGTCGATAATAAAGTAATGATCACCGACCCAGAGAAACATATTACAAACTGGCTTGAAATTGCTAGGGGTATATTTCATGCCATACCTTGTGACAAGTTAGACATGCTTGTTTTTTTGTTTTTTTTTGTCATCACGAAACTGTCACATAACGAAAAGGAGAAAAGAAAAGAAAAGGAGAAAGTTTTATTAAGGTTTATTCAGCAGGCCAGCTTTTCAGGTTTCTTTGCGAAGGCTTACAAACTGTTTTCTGTTAGAAGTATCAAATTTGCGCTGAGGTAACGCTCTGAATATCTTACAATACTGCCGCTGGTAACACTGAGTAACAAGTTACTGAAATTATAAGGGACTTCTAAACTAGGAGGCGCTTTGAGGTAAACAGTTATCTCTCTTGGTGTACGAGAAAAGAAATGATTGTAGAAATTATCAAAAATAGTGGAAACAACCGGAAACTCCCCGTGAGAGTAATAACATTTCTAAAAAAATCAAGAGAAGTATAGGCATTCTGTCCAAGCTCCGTTATTTCTTAAGTACTAAAACACTACTTAGCCTGTACTATGCTTTAGTTGAGCCTTTTTTAAATTACTGCATAATTGTTTGGGGTAATACCTATCGGACAGCTTTGAAACCTTTATTTATATTACAGAAGAGAGCCTTAAGAATAATTACTTTCTCTAGTTATAACGAACATTCAAGTCTTTTATTTAAAGATCTAAATGTTGTGAAGCTGTTTGACATTATTACCTTTCAACTACCAGTATTTAGGTATAAGTTTCACAAGAAACTCTTACCTCCTCTATTTGACCCTTATTTCAATTCTGTTAGGATGTTACATAATTATAATACCAGATTATCTAGCAAAAATGACTTATACTATTCCAACTGCCAGAACAAATTATAGAATCTTCAACATAAGATTTCAGGGTGCTAAAGTCTGGAATGATATAAGTGAAGACATAAAGCTTCTTCCTCTAAAACGTTTTAAGAAAAACCTTAAGCTAATTCTTCTTGATAAATATTAATAATTTTCCTGGCCTTCGGCTTGTTTTTTACTCTGATATTCCTTGCTTCCTTGACCCTGTTTTGTATGATGAATGAGTGTGTGTGTGTGTGTGTGTGCGTGTGTGTGTGTGTTGTGTGTGTGTTATATCTGACCCAAATAATTACATACAATGAATATATGAAGTTCATATATTCAGAACTGCGGTATTAGATACGTATGATGCACGATCCTCGCAGTCGAGAGCGCTATTTATGCAATAGCGAAAATCAGACCTGAAAAAAATCAGGCCTGTACGGGACTCGAGCCACTGACCTCTGCGATACTAGTGCAGCGCTCTACCAATTGAGCTAACAAGCCAACTGGGAGCTGGCCGTTAAGTTGATTCGTAATAAACCCGTGAAAGTGATAAATGAGATGCAATGAATATATGAAGTTCATATATTTTGAACTGCGGTATTAGATACGTATGATGCACGATCCTCGCAGTAGAGAGCGCTATTTATGCAATAGCGAAAATCAGACCTGAAGGCCTGATTTTTTTCAGGTCTGATTTTCGCTATTGCATAAATAGCGCTCTCGACCGCGAAGATCGTGCATCATACGTATCAAATAATTACATTACATAAATCACCTAAGTATGGCTGCCCTTTTTTTCTAGCCCCTGTGGTTATTTGGGGCAGCTAGTACTCCTTTATATTCTTGTCAATTTATCATTATTTTTATCAGTATTTTTTATGTGAAGGTGTAGTCTGATCGTCCGGGTGAGTGTAGTCCTGAGAAGGACTGTTGTCGGTGGTGGTGACTGACGTTTCGACAACCTGTGCGGAAGTCATCATCAGAGTCAAGTGAATGATTGTTGTCAGTAGAATTCTACTGACAACAATCATTCACTTGACTCTGATGATGACTTCCGCACAGGTTGTCGAAACGTCAGTCACCACCACCGACAACAGTCCTTCTCAGGACTACACTCACCCGGACGATCAGACTACACCTTCACATGTTACCCCCGGGTTCAAACCATTTACTGCAGTATTTTTTATGTTGGGTACAAATAAAGTTGGTGTTGTTGTTGTTGTGAGATAATGGTATTTCAATGTAAAAAAAATGGATTATTTCTCATTACAGAGAAAACCAAACTTGGATCACCTCATAAATACTTGGATTTCGTAGTTGAGTACGCCAACAGTTTCTATACTATAGATCATTTTAGTGTAATGTATAGGAGAAAACCAAGATTCCAAACAAGAAGTGATGAGTGGACATCATTCGGTCTATAGTTGCCAGTGCATGTAGCTGAAGTTACGTTGACAGATTGCAATAAAGTCCCTTGGTGCGGTAGTACAATGATCAGATTGTCATTTGTTTAAACTTTGTTAAAATTTACTCGCTTTTATTAGTATGTATATCCATTTTAGAATACAGTTGACATATTCTCTTTCTTCGTGATGACGAGGAGGCCGGCTACTGAGGGCTTATGTATTCAGCGGGAGTTGATCGGGTTCTGAGCGAGGTATGTGGGTGCCATTACCCTAATTCAACAACAAACCACTCTTTTAATTCTTTATTTAGAGGAAGATTTATTTATTTGTTGGTCTACTTAAAACCTTGCTTCATGTCAAGGTAAAGGTTTAATCAATACGAGGCTATTGTGTCGTATACCCAATCCAACAAGTATCTTACATTGGCGTACACACCAAAGTACCCTTCCTGCGCGCATTTGTAGCCCCAGCTTGTGGCGCCCTCCAAGTGCCATTTGCCGCCATATTTACAGACCAGAGGACCTCCACTGTCACCTTGGCACGTGTCTATCCCGCCTTCATCATGACCTGCACACAACATTGAGTCGTGGATCTGTCTTGGATAACTTTTTACACACCGTTCTTTGGAAACCAGCGGTACTTCAGCTTGCATGAGTTGACTGGCACTAGGCCCTCCAGAAGACAGGGAACCCCAACCTGTCGTTGACAAAAGTTCAATAACACTTTTATTGAACATAGGTGTTAAGAGTACCAGTACAGCTTAAATGATCGAAAGTGCGCCCTAAAAATGGAATTGTTCCTAAGTTTCAGAGAGTCAGAATGAATATTCCCAAAATTTTGTGCGCAATATTTTTAGGGCAAAATACCTGTGATCCAGCATGTCTTGCTGCCGTCATCAATTGGTAGATCAACAGAAGTATCCGGAAGACAAGCGAGTCCCACAGCTCTGTTTAGCTCCGCAGGTCTGCTAAGCCTCAGTAACGCAATATCATGACTCATACCGAACGGTTTCTTGTAGAGGTGATGCATTATGATCCTTTCAATCTCAATGTCTTGAGCCGTTGGATCATTTCCCTTTTTGTTGTGAGCTCCCATTCTGTCGATTGAAACAATTGGGTATGGAGATACTGAGTTTATTATTACTTGACACATGAAAAAAATAAGTGTATATTGTAATCACTCGGACGGCTCATAATCATAAGGCCATCCATCTCGCATATTGACTGCGAAGTGTCAGATTACAGATTACCTGATCCTGAGATCCACAGCTCTCTTTCTTTTCACACAGTGTGCCGCAGTAAGAACCCATTGTGGAGCTATCAAGGTTCCTCCACAGAAACTTGCTCCTTTGTTGTATGATGGACGATATTTGAGCATTGCCTGCCACGGCCAGTCACCCGCACGGGCCTGGGTACCACCGACAATTCGTGACTCTGGTTTTATGCCACATGAACCTTGGCATCGAGAGATAATATTAAGATCAGTATCCGGGGAAGGACTGAAGAATATTGGTTAATAATCTTAGAGATGATCACTCGACTTCTCGGCGATTATTTAAGGAGAGGCACTAAGGCCGAGGACAGAGACTGTAATTAACAGTCAGGCCATAGTTGTTCGAAGGGTGGATAATGTTATCTGCGGGGGTAAATCTATATCGGGCGCGGGTGGAGAGCCTAGTGCATTTTGTTAACACTCATACGCTGGATAGCGGTTTATCCGTTGGATATCGGGCGCGGACAGAGAGCCTAGTGCATTTTGTTAACACTCATACGCTGGATAGCGGTTTATCCGTTGGATATCGGGCGCGGATGGAGAGCTTAGTGCATTTTGTTAACACTCATACGCTGGATAGCGGTTTATCCGTTGGATATCGGGCGCGGATGGAGAGCCTAGTGCATTTTGTTAACACTCATACGCTGGATAGCGGTTTATCCGTTGGATATCGGGCGCGGATCGAGAGCCTAGTGCATTTTGTTAACACTCATATGCTGGATAGCGGTTTATCCGTTGGTTATCGGGCGCGGATGGAGAGCCTCGTGCATTTTGTTAACACTCATACGCTGGATAGCGGTTTATCCGTTGGATATCGTTATCCACTCTTTGAACAACTGGACCTGGGTGATTATCAAAAAACCTGAATGTTTCATGATCTCGTTCATTGGAAATCGACTTATGTCCATTGCGGTCATTTTCAACAACGTTTGTTTTGTTATGGTCTTGGCTATGGCGGAGTTGAGGTCGGAATCAACATAATCAACCAATCAGGTCGCATATGTCTCTCCTCCGTGTAAGGACCTGTTAATATATTAACGTTCTCTTGTTAGTTTCCTAAACCATCATTTATTGTAGTCGCTCGTAATTCTGCCAATATTCGGGTGTTTTTCAAGCAAGGCCAGCACAGATAAGCTTCTAAAGAGTTGATATGAACTACTCTCACCTGGGGGAGGAGGAGGTACTGGTGGTCTTGATGGCTTTGGAGGCGCAGGTGGTTTTTGTGTCACGGGAGGCCTGGGACCTAACAATCAAAGAAAAAGTTTGGCAAACGACAGGTGTAATGAAAAAGGCTTTAAGGTTACGGACACACTAATACGCATAAGACGAGATCAAGGAAGATGCCATGCTGAGTCCCATTTAATAAGCAGAACCGAATACTTTCTAAACCCATTGTAGCCCAGTCCCTATCCACGCATGTAATTTTATATATTTGTTAAATAACTGTAACCACATTGTAATTCAGATTTTCTGTGAAAATGTGAGAAATAAACTTATCTACTACTACTCCTACTACTATTCCTCGCTCTAATGAACTTTTTTTAACGAAATGCGTAAGGAAAGAGAGAGAGAGATAGAGTTAGATGCCATTATCCTGAGTAGGGATGTCAAAGGAGAATAATTAAAAGCTGATATTTCTTCTTACCTCCGCATGAACCACAACTCTTCTTACATTTGTATTTTACGAAGCTATTTGTTTCACACGGATTGCCTGGTCTGTTTATGTAGTCTTTGCAGTTTGGCCAGTGGTCGTAACACAGAGCTATCAATGATATGTTATTCAGAAGTTACATGCAGTCAGTCATCATTTGACATATACATGCTGCACATTAATACCAGCGATTCCTTATGGAATTGCTGACACATTTTTTGCAAGGTAAATAAAGTTTATTATTATTATTATTATTATTATTATTATTATTATTATTTCGAAATACGTAAACTTTAAATTAGCATCAACGCTTTCCGTAAAGTCTACAGCATATTTCAGTTGATTCAAAAGCCTGCGTTAAATTCTTCATGATCATAATTATGGCCTCAGTAGTGAACATGTTTACAGGTAAATCAATAACATAAAATGTAGAAGATTTGATTCACGTAGCGCGATTTATAATTTCTGTACAGCTTACTGAATTTGTCACGTGCGATAAACCTTTCCATCCATATAAAGGAACTTCAACCGTGAATATGAATACTTTTCGCCAGGAGCCCGTTACTAACGAGCTCCTGGTTTAACTTCAAAATATACAAACTAATAGGAAGTAAATTCGGGCTCAATTTTGAAACCTTTTTTTCGTCTCCAACATTAAGTAAGTAAATAATTCGCTCGAGATCGAACAAGTCTCAAACAACAAAGTTAGGACACACCTGGAACGTTTCTTATCCGTTCTCTACCTAAAACTGATGCATGTTTCTTTTAACTCTGTGACATAAATTTCATTTACTCAATTAATTTAGGAACTCACTTCTTACCATTTATCTCAGCCACCAAAAGCGCGAGGACAACGACGAACTTCATGATGTACTGGGTTCCGCGAAAACACTCACTAGGAAAATTTGAGTAGGACGTAAACATTTAAGCCTATGGATGAATGGCGGACAACTGAGGTAATATTTGCTGCTAAATTTGAGACCCTTTAAAACAGTCGCTTTTAGCAATAAAGGCTTGTTTGCATTTATTCATAGCAGGAAACAAGGCTTTTTTGGTAAAGGAAAAAGTTGGTTATACAAGTTTTAAAGTATTTGAATTTTTCAAATTTATCTCGGCTGAACAGCTTGGCAGATGTGTGTGAAAGAAATCGCAAGTTGTTGTCACTGTCAGTAATGTCTCCTATAACGAGAACCATCTCGTAAATGCAGCTGTTTTTGAGAAAGCTGCGTCAATCTGTAGCTACAACAGCTCCTTAAATCTTTGCACAAACAGGATGTTAACAGCTGAGGAAACTGCACTGAATGAAACCGCAATTGTAATTTTGGTATTTTTGAAAGGAAAGAAAAGGAAGAAACTGACCATCAGCCGGTCTTTATCGACAGAAACTTACTGTAGCTTAGAACAATAGTAGCTATTCACAACCCTGGGCAGGAGAAATGCACTGTAAGAGTATAGTGAAATGGCCTAGGGAGTATCGTTTTCCTCCAAAAACACAAACTAAGGGTTCTCCACTATTAACCTGACAGGCATCTACTCCCCCCTGATCGAAGTCAGAAAACATCATCGTGGATTAGTCCTTGCTAACTACAGTCATACTATAGAGAGATGTTTTTTCCTCTAGCCACGAGCGTGGGACAAAGAGAAAATTTCTTGGGTGGGCAATGTCGATAGCGTCATGTTTTGTAAAGAATAAGAAAGATGGTAAGTTTTGAGCTCGGTAAAAAAAAATATATAGAGGATACTACATGGCTGCTTGGGGATACGAATTTAATCTTCGAATGAGAGACACTTTCAGCACGAGAAGATAAAATTCGTATTCACTAAACGGCCATATAATGTTCTCTTTATTTTACAGATACTGATGAAATTTCCACATAAAACACAACTTTAATTTTTTTAATTAATTTTCGAAACATCAAAATAGTACAATTAAAGTGGTCACCTATTGCAAAATGCCTGTCGCAAAAATTTTATGAAACTCGGATATAAAGTTAAAAAAGAGAAATAAAGACAGTAATACTTATATTTTTATATTTCTGAATAAAGGCTGATAGTTTCTAAAGAAACTGTTTGGGGCTGCGTCGGTGGGGGTAACGAAATAATTTGGATATATCAACAAAGTTGAAATGGTAAATTGGCCATCGTAACGATTACAAAAGCTGACGTTTCGAGCGTTAGCCCTTCGTCGGAGCGAATAGAGGAATTGTGGGTTGTGTGTGCGCTTTTAAAGGCGGAAAATGGAGCTACGTTATTGGTGGGAACATGGCAACGAGAAAAACTCGAATAGATTAGTGGAATGAAAAGCGTTCGTTGATTCCTGTGGGATTTAGACTGCCGGTTTGAAAGATGAGCTTTTGTACACAGGAGCGGATCCAGGAATTTTTGATTGGGGGGGTCCAAACTTTGGTTCAGAAAGGACTGTTGGATTCTTTTGAGGCAATTACTTCTCCCCAACACCCCCACACCCCCTCCCACCAGTCGCGGTTGCAAGTTATAATTTCTTGGCCGCTTACCGTTTACTTGGATTCATTAATTTAAAAAATCAGCCAATTAACAAGTGATATACGATCCTGTCGATGTAAGAATTTCAGTCTCAAAGTTGTAAGCGTCAGGTCTGATAAGGGAGGGGGGGGTCCAAACCCCCAGAACCTTCCCACTGGTTCAAGAGTTTTACGGCTTTCCATGCTACCTAAGTGTAAGGAAAGATCGCAGATTGCCATATGTTGCTTAGAATGATTAGATAAATTAAAATGTCTAGCGATTGGTTTCGATGTGTCTTTGTCATTCCTTTCCACATCGCAAAGGTGTTCTCGGAATCGGTCACCTAGTCTTCTACCTGTTTCGCCGATGTATATCTTTTTGCAATAAGTGCAAGTTATGCAATAGATTACATTGGCGGAGGTGCACGTGAAGCGATCGGTGATCTTAATGGAACGTTCGGGTCCCGATATTTTATCAGTGTTGTGAATGAAAGGACACGTTTAGCAACGTGCACGAGCGCATTTAAAAGTGCCTCGTTGCCATGTTCCCACCAATAACGTAGCTTCATTTTCTGCCTTTAAAAGCACACACAACCCACAATTCGTCTATTCGCTCCGACGAAGGGCTAACGCTCGAAACGTCAGCTTTTGTAATCGTTACGGTGGCCAATTTACCATTTCAACTTTGTTGATATATCCAAATTATTTTTATACTTCTGTTCCAAAAAGTCAAAATTCTACGGAAAAAATAGCATAATCATGTTAGTAACTTTGGCGACACCTATATCCTCACACGTGAAAGATAAAAATAGCATCTTCACTGCGTGCGAGGAAGATATGATTTTTTAGTAATAAGAGAGATCCTGGTATTTCATCAGTATCTATATAATTAAGAAAGACATTTTTTCGATTGTTATTTCAGCCGATGGTAAGCAACTTAAGGAAGCAGAATGCTTTCCCTACTTAGGATTAATTATCAATCAGAATCTTACTTGGGAGGATCATTTTGAACACATGCGTAATAAGATAAACAAGAAGCTAGGCCTTTTGCGGCGCATCAAGTCGTGTCTCCCACTAAGCGCTAGGATAACTTTCTTTAATTCTTTTGTTCTGCCCCTTTTTGACTACGGCGATATTATTTGGGGAGACCGGGGCAACACTATACTTATGACGGAGCTACAGATCCTTCACAATAAGGCTGCGCGAATCATTTTAGATCTTCCCCCTACTGCCTCCGCGAGCGATGCACTTTCAAAGCTCCATTGGAAACCTCTAGAAAGGCGGAGAGCCGAGCATCGTGCTATTTTTATGTTTAAGGTAGTTAATAAGCTTTTTATGCACACTTTTCACTGCTGTTTTAACAGTAACTATCATAACTATACTACACGATCAAAGCGAAATATCCGCAAATCATTCGCACACAGAAGATGGGGGCACTGGATAACAATAAATTTTGCAGCGGACGTTTGGAATGCCTTACCCCTTTCCCTAAGAGATGTGCCCACCTTAAGCCAATTTAAGCGTGGTATCAAGAAAGCACTATTTTAATTAGTTTCGTTTTTCGCATGTTAATTTTCAAATAATGTAGTTTTATCTTCATATTTTTCGATTTGTATTCTTTTTATTTTTATTTCAGAAGTAATTATATTATATTTAGTTACTTTTAGAGGACCCCTCTGTAAACCACTTTTTTGTGATGTTGGCATCCTCAATAAAGATTAGCTATTATTATTATTATTATTATTCGACTAGTTACGAGCGTGAGACAAAGAAAAAATTTTGAGTCCCTATGAGGAATCAAACCTCAAACGTTGCCCATCCAAACAGTATGCAGGACGCGTGTCAAATATGAACTTCGTAATGCGCCTTGCTCACCATAGAGTCTCCGTGGCTTAGTCGTAGAGCATCAGAGGGCGGCATCAGAGCGCGGGATCCGAAAGTCTGAGTTTCGATCCCTTATGGGGACTCAGAATTTTTTTTTGTCCCACGCTTGTGACCAGACGAAAAAACATTTTTCTATCATGATTTCTTTGCCGAGCTCAAAGCTCACCCTCTTTTCATTATTCTTTACAATCATCCTGTTGCCTGTAGATCAGCGGCACAGATGGTTGTATCGGAAGAACAGTAGATGAAGCGCCACCGGACTGATGGCGACCCTAACCTATGTGAAAAGACATTACTATTGAGATGAAAGTTGTTTCTAACTCAAATGAGCTCATGCCTACTCCGCCTCTTATTAGCCAGGATTACTTTAGGTCTATTGCAATTTTTCTTTGTATTTTAATGAAACAGCAAGTAAACAACAAAGAAAGTGATAAACATGCAAGGGCGTAGCCAGGGGGGTTCCTGGGGTGACCGTGACCCCCCCTTGGCAGGCCTTCTTTAGAGAAAACAACCTACAATATTCAGGTGGCGAAAACGCCATTACAAGACTTGGCCGTAAAAGCCATGGTTGGAAAGCCCACTTTTTTAAAATCGGTGTTTTTTTGTAAAGTATTTTCGTCAACGACTCTTGTATTTAGTTAATATGGGCCTTCATGCCGCGAGAATACGACTGAGCCCGCCGATACACGCCGGAGAGCAGCGGTGTAAGTGGTGAGTAGCCTCTGTGACCCCCCCTTTGAAAAATCCTGGCTACGCCCCTGACATGCTGAGATGGCACGGCGTCTTTAAAATGATCTGTTTCATTATAATTTGGTGATGATATTTTTCGAAAGTAACCAGAACAGTTTTTATCAACTGTAATTCACAGAAAAATTATCCCGTTAATTTGTATACTCTGAAGGTGATATAAAACAGCTAAAGTGGTCATCTTCAGGTGCGTTAACATTTGATAGAAGTCCTACTTGAAAAATATTTGTAAAAAACACTAAGTTAAAATAGAGGAGTTGTTTGGGTACGGTATAAAATTAATTTTTTTGGTTTAATCAACTTTAGTATTCTTTCAAAAGGAGTAAAAGCTTCAAGTAACTTTTCTTTCTACTTTTAACAAAAAATACAAAACCAAGGCGAATAGCAAATGTAGAACGATATCGAAATCAAAACTAAAAGGCATGTATTAGCTTAGTTTTACGGTTCCGCACTCATCTTTGACTGTGATCCGAAATTTGGTGTTCGCCTTATCTATCGGTAAGGCCAGTGTTGATTCTTCGTCAGGCAGGCAGGCCACTCCTAAACCACGATTCAGCTGAGCTGGTTTGTTCAACTTTAACGAAGAAACATCATGACTTAAACCAAGTGTATTCTTGTAACTCTCATGCATTTAAGAGCGACTTTTTTTCAAGACCGCGTGAGAGGCGGCACATCGACCGTAAAGTGACTATCCTCATATTTCAGCCAGGGACACCTTATAGTCAACCGTACAAACGTGGTGAGGTTTTTTGCCAGACGTGCTTCTTTATCCCAGAAAATTCACGTCGATAGCCGTAAAATGGTGGAAATCAGTTCCCCGAGTAGAGGCAAATGAACTTTGCTTATGAAAAGCGCAAAAGAAAGCTAGCTCTTATCAATTTTACAATTTGTACAGGAAGGATAGTGGTATCGTTTAAGTCTAAAACGGCACCATTTCATTTTAATTTGGTGCTCATGGAAAACTTTTGAAAATCACCAACATTTGAAAATCCAAATATCGCATTTCGTAGCAAATTTTCAATGATCATTTTCCCCCTTGCGCTTTAAGACAGTCATTAATCCAAAAGATTTTAAAGGTTAAAGATGGAATTCCTGTGAACTAAATAATAATAATAATAATAATAATAATAATAATACTTTATTTACCCACGTATCACCTAAGAGCTGATAGCTCGTTTAAATAAATTAACTTTGACTGTGAAAATGATGCAGGTAAGTTTACTGCGGGGTGGTAGCTCACGGAGGGTACGGCAAGGACCCTCATGCACAGGAGCTTGAGATCGAAAAGATATTAAGAGTGACTTTGTGAATTGACCGAGTGAAAATCGAAAAATGTGGCACATGGTCGAAAAAAAATTGAAAAAATAGTGAACATACAAACTTGGTAAGGTTTTTTTTTCCTAGACTCGCTTATTTATCCTGATTCAAATCTTTTGAATTAGATTTCTGTCTTACTCAAAATTCTATTTGCTCTCATCTCGAATCTGCCGATATTTGCACCGTCTTTTTTTGCGCTCCGATGGAAGAACGCCGAACCTTAGTGGTTTTCATCAAACTGAATATTGAAAGTAAACGCTATTGGCGTGGAAAGCCATACTGGTCGAGAATAATTTTGTCGGCCGAGAAATAATTTGGTCTTTCGAGATATATGTTCGATGGTCCAGAAATATTTTTGACGATTGGGAAAACTTTTTCATTGGTCGAGAAATAATTCCCTCTGACGAGAAGAACGGAAATGTTTGTGGTAAGTTCAGAAATATTTTAAAGAATCGAGAAAAAGTTTTCATGGGTCAAACAATTTTTTCACTGGTTGAGAATTTTTTGGTAGATCGAGAAATAATTTTGTCGATCGAGAGTTTTTTCGCTGATCGAGAATTTTTTTCGCCGATCGAAAATTTTTTTTGCCGATCGAGTCAAGTACCTGAACGACCGCTTGGAGGGCCAAGTCCAAATTGTCGTTGCTATTTCGCTTGTTCTCGCCAACTCTCAAAGCTATCAGGAATTGAAGGAAATGTTTCAATATCTTCTTCATTCCCTCTGGAAGCTTCAGCAAGATTTGGGAAACAAAATGCTGGGAAATATACACACGGGAAAGCGTTCGCCGAAATCCGTCGGAAGGAGGTCATCTCGGGTCGATTTCCTATTATTATTATTATTATTATTATTATTACTATTATTATTATTATGAAATCCGAGCTTGCGCAATGTTTTCTTCATGATGAAAGCTCTATAAAGGTAGAGTATGTTACACTTGCAAAATTGAATAAAATGAACACGTACTCTGTTTCCGCTCGTGATTTTGTATTAGCGTAAAAGATATTTTCTTTTATTTATACCTTGCTAAGCCATATTTTACAGTTCACACAATTACTGACGTTTGAGTGACATTGAAACAAATTAGACAGAAATGAATATTCTGCACTTTGAAGAGGTTCGCGTGCCATCATTTGAGCATTTCGCGATAAAATTCATTAATTTCAGGTCGGTCAGTCTTAGATTTGACCACTTTCTTTTTTCCTTTGTGATGTAATTTTGTTTTACAACTCTCTGCAAAATATCACTACATTCATTGACTTTTCTGTGATTATTACAGGAGTTATTAGTCTCTGTTGTGTTCTATTTGCGAAACAAAGTCGTGAAGAGACAAAAAGAAGTTCTCTAAAGTCTTCATCGTTACCTCTCACCGATTTAAAATTCCATAACAATACAACAACAGTAAGCAGCTGCTAGCTGTACAAACATTGTTACAATGATACTTCAGAACGCCCGCAACTTTTTACTTTTTGGGTAAACAATCTGCCATTTTCGTTAGTACCATGTGATGTCCCATGTGATTATATTTTGGCGCGAAACGCCCGCTGACCAGCTCGATTGACAGAACAATTCTCGACCGACAAAAAAAAATTCTCGACCTTCAGGAAAATTCTCGCGCGCCAAATATTTCTCGATCAGCAAAAAATACTGGATTGGCAAAAAATTCTCGATCGACAAAAATTTCTCGATAGACAAAAAAAATTCTAGATCGACAAAAAATTCTCGATCGACAAAAAAATTCTCCATCGGCAAAAAAAATTCTCGATCGGCAAAAAAATTTCTCGATCGGCGAAAAAAATTCTCGATCGGCGAAAAAACTCTCGATCAACAAAACTATTTCTCGATCTACCAAAAATTCTCAACCAGTGAAAAAATTGTTTGACCCATGAAAAAGTTTTCTCGATTCTTTAAAATATTTATGAACATACCACAAACATTTCTCGTCAGAGGGAGTTATTTCTCGACCAATGAAAAAGTTTTCTCAATCGTCAAAAATATTTCTGGACCATGAAACATATATCTCGAAAGACAAAATTATTTCCCGGCCGACAAAATTATTCTCGACCACTTTTGTCCAGTGTGAGGCGTTGGCTATTCTCCAGAAGGAGAGTTGAGTCTGGGAACAACTGGATAACCATGCTTGCATAAATTAATGTTAGCGACATTTATATGCAAGATGGCGGACCAGGAAGATGGCCTTTACTCCTCAGAATTTGACGAGGAATTTAAAGACGACATTTCAGTTTCACTTTTGCCCAGGGAAGGTGACGAATCTGAGAGAAAAGGGATACCCTGGTGCTCCAAACTTAATCCAAAAAGGGCAGCGATCATTGGTGTCGTTTCATTTGTACTGGTTCTTGTTATTGTGCTTCTAGCTGTCTACATTCGGCCGGGTTCAACCAACAAAGCGCTCAATCATCACGCCGACACTCTTTCATTGAGGCTGCCAAGACATCTATCGCCGATAGACTATCGTGTGTATTTACATCCTAATCTGACAACTTTTAAATTCTCAGGAAAAGTTGATGTTTTGCTTTACTGCAATGAAGTCGCGAACAATATCACACTTCACGCTGGAAAGAAACTTCATTATTCCAATGTTCAAGTATCATTTGTTCCAGACAGGATTGAGAAGAAAAATTCAAAACCTATGGGAATTACGAAAATCTCTCGACTTTCAGGGGAAATGATCTGCATTATGCTGAACAGCAAACTTGAACGAGGCAAGAATTACTCTTTGTCCATCGAATTCCACTCCGAGTTGAATAGAGGTCTGTCTGGGTTTTACTTAAGCACATATAATTCTTCATCGGGCGAAGTAAGGTGAGAAATTTCTACTCGTTCCATCCTCAGATTATTTGAAATATATTTTGCTTTTATATCGTGAAAAGTCTTTTGTTTGTTTGCTCATTCATATTGAAAAACCCTTTTGATAAAGTACGCTATTATTTAGGCTTCCGTAAAGAAATTTGCATATGTTTTTCCGTGTTCAGTCATGGAATATTTTGTCACGCAGTCTTTTGTCGTAGAACTTGGTGCAGATTTGGTCAGTGCCAAACCATGCAGGTCAGACTGTACTGTGATTAGCCTGCAGTACACGCGTCTTATTCGGGCGAGTTAACGTTATAAGCTTGTGATCGTTTATCCGAACGCTATTTTTGATTTGGGGTCAGAGTGGAAGGTTACTAACTAACTATGCTCACCCCCTTGGTACAAATTACTTTCTCCATCCAGCCTTCAGCTGCCATTTAAATAAAAGGTGGCGGTCACATACTGAGCACTCGCTCGCCCAAATTACGTCTGCTCTGCAGGCTAGTGTGTGATGTGATGATTCGTGTGAAAGGTGTAAATCCGTTTCGAGCTGAGGCCGTTTTGCAAGCGGACAGCGGCGGACTGATACTTTCAAGCGTTAGCCCTTCGTCATTCGCTCTGACGAAGGCTGAGAATTGCAGATTTACCCGCTCAAAGCGAAGAAAATGTACCCTGTCTGCGGAGTCATGATAAACAACTGTTTTCACAAAGTTCTTGTTCCAGGCAGCCTGCCTTTGCGGGTTCCCGCGTGCTTCGTCTGCACAGAAAACAACGAAGAAAAATGATAATGATAGCTACGAAAAGTAATCTTTTATTATCTATTTCGCTGCATGTAGATATCTTGCCACCACTCAGTTCGAAGCAACCGACGCGAGGAATGCCTTTCCTTGTTTTGACGAACCTAACATGAAAGCAAAGTTCACCATTGTCATCACGCGAGAAAAACGCCATGTGGCGTTGGCAAATATGCCGCTGGATCATATTGAAGGGGTAAGTTTAGCTCTTTGATTCGCCACTAAAAAAATTGTTTACAGTAGATCATAAGTTAGAGGCGTGCTCCAAAGTCAAAGCCCCTGACTAATCGAGGAGCAAAAGGTCAGCTGAATTATTGTGTTGCCACCAGTGCTGTTCAGCAAGAAGACGCTACACTGACGGTGTCTTTCCACCCAGGAATTTGCATACCGACGAATTGTTAGAAATACTAGAGAGCTTTAGATTCGAGTACGAGAACGAGTACGAGTACGAGTTGACTAGCGTGCTCACATTGCGCATGCGTAGCTCTGCGTGACACTGTCACGGAAGCGGGAAACTCGTCGTCCGCCGCTCGTCGACAACGAGATTTTGACCAGAAGTCGTCCTCTAGAGAACGAGTTTCGAAAGGTGAGTATTTTGTATTTTAAACTTACCCTAGTCTTTTTCTAAGTCAGCAAAAGCAAACTTAAAGCCCTATACAGAGGTTTTATCGAATTGAATGTTATTACAAACCCTGATTTCATTCATATTTGATACTTTTTGGTCGACCTATTTTCACGAAATTCTGAGGTCTACACACGTAAACAACATATCGCCAGTCGAATAAATTTAAATTGAAAAATGAGAGCCTTAAAAAGCACTTTCACCCTTTGAATTTTAACCATACATGAGGGATATAAACAATGAATTGTTGTAATGTGGTTGACACTTTCCCGACTTTCTTATATTCGTAGCGATAGCGAAACGAGAACTTTTTATTTGGAAAGGAAACACGAAACTATGCTTCTCAGAGAAGTACTGGTTGAAGAGCCTCACAAGTACTGACCAGATTCAAAAGAGAGAGGTATATCTTGGACGAAAATCGCCGAACACTATAATAAAACCTTGAACGCTGAAACATTTTATTAGCTTCTCATTAATTATTGTCATATTAATACCATTATATTTATGAAATGAAAACTAAGGAAGAGTTTGTATGGTAAAATATCTGAATACATTATTTTTACATCTTTTTAGTTGTATCATATAAATGTACTGTATTATTATTACAAAGTCAGTTCAGCTGTTTTGAAATTAAAAATTATACATATTTACAATTTTGATTTTCTCAAGTAAATTAATTTAGATTTGAAAATTCTCCATAAAGGAAAAAAAATTGATGGCCATGGATCCACATCCCATATTCATCAATTACTCCTTTCATTGCTAACTATACATAGAAATTTACAAGCAGAAAATATAATTACAATTATAATTTGGTTCACTTCTTCTCTTTTATCTTCTCATCACTTTGCCAAATTGCATTGCTTAAATGTAGCCATAGTTGGTACTAACTATGATGTAGCAAATCAAGAACT
Source organism: Stylophora pistillata (assembly GCF_964205215.1). NCBI lineage: Eukaryota > Metazoa > Cnidaria > Anthozoa > Scleractinia > Pocilloporidae > Stylophora > Stylophora pistillata. Next base: position 455,324 of record NC_142519.1, read on the forward strand.
TTAAACCTGAAAATAATCATCTAATGTAGGAGGTTGAACATCAAAATAGGTGCTTGTAGTTGATCCATAAAAGCAGATACGTGCATTCCGAAGCAGAGCACCCACTGAATTCATTACACCTACTGGACTTAATCCAATCTTTAAGTTTTTCTTAAAATCTAGGAAAGCGAAGTATGTTACTATGTTGCTAAACACCCACTCCACAGCTTCCCTGACTTTACTTCATCCTTCAAGATGAATCTGAGTGGATAGGCGAGGTCGCCATATATACACAGTGGTTGTCCACTGGTATCAAATGAATGCTGCTGAAGGTTATGAAGGAGGCCAAACATTCTTAACATACCAGCATCATGCCTTTTACCCTCTGAAATGAAAATTTATAGAGTAAACATACTTGGATTTATATCAGTAGCTAGTGTTATAACACTCTTGTAGCTGCAGGTAACTGTTGAGTTACAAACTGTGATTTAAATTTTTTTTTGATTTTCCAAGTTAATTGGTTAATAGCCATTTTGATTTAGTAGGGGCTGGGTTATAGATATTTGTGTAAGGATTCAAGGGTAGGCTACATTTAATGAAGCTCTTACCAAGGGGCTGACTACCGAAAATGTTTCCTGATAGCTTTGATCTTTCCAGCCCACTCCTCTAGGTGTAGATACCGTAGATCCTCAAATCAATTAGCGCCCAGGGAGCTTAATTCAAATTTATGAGAAAATGCGCTTATTTAATTTTTCCCAAATGGTGGCCTGACATGACCATTTTTTTAATACATCATCTAAACATAAACAAAATTAACTATTTATTGACGTAAAAAAACTGATCCTAGAGTTTAACTCACCATTAGTGCAATGTACAAATCTAATACTACACGATGAAAACCATGCATCCTTTGCTTTCTCACTACTCATCCACAAAATGAGGGGAGGGGAGGGGGCACTTATTTGAGGGGGGTACTTATTTTAAATTTTTGGTCGATAGGAGGGGAACTTATACGAAGGGGGTGCTTATTCGAGGATTTACGGTCGTGACACTTCAATTCAGTTTCAAATTTGGGGGCTTAAATAAGGGGAGGCATTACAGCAGAACGATGCAAATAAGCGTATTAGCTTACCAACTGGTCCATACAAATTGGCTATTAAACCATTTGGCGCAACAAATGATTGAAACTTTAGGGCATGTACCCTTTTGTGCCCACTGGGTACAAGCTGGTTCTCTCCTGGGCGACAAATTGGGCGAACTGTCAGGTCTACAAACCCCTAGCAATTCTCAAGAGCTGTTCCCTTTCCATGGACAGCAAGAGCAAAGTCTTCCAGATGTTGGCTACTCAGCCAGGGTTGATCGAGATCTCTGAGCAAGTATCCATGGTTCGTGTAAGTAAAGCTGATCACCTCGTTGAAGATTAAGCTCAGCTCGGGCACTGAACAAAGCGAGGAATCATATCCGAGAGACGACATGGGTAAGAAGAAAGTTTCAATAAAATCAACGGCCCTTTCGTTCCTGAACATACCGTGCCATTGGCACAAGTAAACATTTCTGGAATTGCTAATGCCCGAAGAAGGAGAGGCAATCCTGTGATGACAAACCTGAGCTCGGCTACAAACTCTTCAGGAGAAATGGCGTCAAAAACATCGTCAATCCTTTCATACTGCTTGTAAGGATGTTGCCTCCCATCGTTGTGATTTCATAAATCGCAAAGGAGGTAAACGGATGCTAATAGGATAGTTTTTTTGGCTAAACATGGCGAGATTGTTACAGTAAAACCCTCGCACTCGGATCGATACATTTGTTTAGAATCTAAAGTTACAATTTTCGTCAGCACGACTACGAGTACGAGATACTAGTGCCAGATCTCGCGCGGTTAAAACTCGTACTCGTACTCGTTCTCGCACTCGAATCTAAAGCTCTCTACTATAAGAACTTCTATAAGTGATAATCAGTGGACAAGGAAGGGTTGTGCAGTAAAACTCCCACCCCTCTATGCTTCATTGGCAGGAATTAGCATTAAGGGGGCTTAATACCCCCCTACCTTACCTATATAGGTACGATTTACCCTAAGGAGTATGGATTTTTGATCGGTCTTGGCCTAAACCTTATCTCCCCTCGAGCTCTAAATGAATACATACATACAGACATAGGTTAATTGACCACTCCCCATAGGGCTTTTCAGGGCCAATTAAGGTTGAGATCGGACGTCAGCATTATAAGGCGGCTCAGTAACGAGGTCTCACCTTCCCACCCATCCCCGAGGAGGACATCCACCATACAGTAATCTCGTGCGTGGGAAATTAACGTCTCTTACCCCTAACCCTGCAGGAGACGGGGCCTACGGTTTATTTGGTCCTTATCCGAGAAGACTAGAATAGTCTATCCATTCCTTGATATTATAGAAAGGTAGCAAATTCTCCTCAGTTATTTTAAGACCATGAGTAGTGGTCCGGCCGGGGCTCGAACCCTCGACCTCGCGCACAACACAATCCGGCGCTCTAACCAATTGAGCCAACCGGGAGGCGGAAGAAAAGCTACCAAAATATACTCTTCGATCTTAATTTTTCGTTGAATTCAGCCATTTCCTCTCTTGGACGCTGATGTGAAGCCTAATATTGCTACAACAAGGCACAACGATTTGCAAATGACGTACAGCTTTGGAAAGCTAGGTCTGATAACGTGTATGGATTTTAAGGGCCAGTATTGAAAACGTGCGTGGTAAATATCATCTTTTGGTTTAAAGAAGGGTCAGGATTAGGAGAAACAGACGGCATACTCCTGTAGTGTCTTTAGAAACTTAACCCCTTCATTCATTTCCCTCTTTTAGTTTGGGTGACGTCTTTGACGTGAAGTTTGTGGTGTGATATTTAGATGTGATTTTATGATTTTTGTTGTATGTTTTAGTGCAATGACAAGGTAGAGCTTTGCACGGATCACTTTCGAAAAAGTGTGAAGATGAGCACGTATCTGGTAGCATTTATCGTTTGCGATTTTAAGAATATAACGAAGGAAACTTCAAAAGGAGTGAAGGTAAGCTACAATTCAGTCTACTTGAATGTGGAACGTGTCCACAAAAAGGTAAAGAATAGATGAGACCTAACATATTACGACATGATAAAATAATCTCTTACATGATTCTACAACTCACTTATCCTATTGATAAACGTGTTTCACTTAGGTCAGTGTGTGGGCTCCACCAGAGCAGATTGATCGAGGTCAATTTGCTTTAAATGTTGCTGTAGAGGTTCTGGAGTATTATGAAACGATATTCAAGGTGGACTATCCACTTCCAAAGCAAGGTATTTACAACTCATGTAGGTATTGGAGTAAGAGCAACATATGAAGCACGATACAGAGTTTTTGCGGTAATTTATGAGTGCTTAAAGATTCAGGGTTATTTATTTTGATTCCAACCGTGTGATTCAAGTCTTCAGGGAGTGTGGTAAAGTCTACCCTTTCTCGAACGCTCTAAAAGCCTTAATAACTAGGAAACATAGACTGATTTTTTTACTAAAGTATTGAAATATTAAATGAGAAAAAAATTTTCTTGTTCTTCTGTAATAGATCTTGTAGCTATTCCTGACTTTGCCGCTGGTGCCATGGAGAACTGGGGTTTGATCACATATCGTTTAACATCTCTGTTATACGAGCAGAACAAATCTTCAGATTCAAACAAGGAAAGAGTGGCTGTAGTTGTTGCACACGAACTTGCTCATCAGGTTCGTGTGTTGAGATAAAAATTTTTTACGCGATTGATCAAACTTCTTTATTGCGCGTGTTGTCTTCTTGGTTCAGTTATTGGTTCTGGTGTACCTAATCTATTGACGGTAGTTATTTTCCTTTTTTTAACACGTTTATCACGTTATTTTTCAACTTACAGTGGTTTGGTAATTTGGTAACTATGGAATGGTGGAATGACCTCTGGCTTAACGAAGGATTTGCCAGTTTCATGCAATTTATGGGAGTAAACCACACCCAACCAGACTGGAAAATGATGGAACTATCCATTTATGAGAACTTCCAGGGAGCAATGAGTGAGGATCAGCTCAGTAACTCTCACCCAATAATGGCTGAAGTGAAAGACCCAGCGCAAATTAATGCTCTCTTTGATTCCATTTCTTACGATAAGGTTAGCAGAACGCTCTGAAATTGATAAATTAAAAACCCGGCTAGGGTAATTTATCTCAGCAAGCTCTCTAACTTACATACAGAGGCTTGCATAACTGTTGCGTGTTTAGCAACACTAAAACGGTCTCGTTATATTTCAGGCAATGAAAATTAACGTAATTGGGTGTTAAAAATATCGTTTTTTCGGCAGTGTGAGAAACAAATCGATCTGATTCCTTGGTGAGAAGAAATCATTTCCCGTTCAGCGGTTGATTGCTCTTCCATGACGCTGTCACAAGAAAATCAGGGGCAATTATCTTTAGTTAGCGTGTATAAACTTTTCATTCACAAATTGTTGTTTCTTCAGGGCGCAGCTATAATCAGAATGTTAGAAGATGTCCTGCGAAGCGAAGTTTTCTTCCAAGGATTACAAAAATATCTGAAGAAATACAGCTTTAGCAACGCACAGACAAATGATCTTTGGCGGAGTCTTACTCAGGTAATGATCATGAGACAGGTGAAGTGATCTCACCTACGAACTGTTACAGATACAATGAATATATGAACTTCATGTATCCATTGTATCAGATACAATGAATATATGAACTTCATATATCCATTGTATCACATACAATCAATATATGAACTTCATATATTTTGAACTGCGGTATTAGATACGTATGATGTTACAGTCATTGTAAACGTTGGCCTGCGTCCACATGTGGAAATAACCGTACTTGGTATGTAATAAGGTAATTTGATTTTATCAACTAAGTTGAAATTGTACATTGGACACCGTAAAGAGTCGAAAAGCTGACGTTTCGAGCGCTAGCCCTTCGTCAGAGCGAAATGTCAGCTTTTTAACTCTTTACAGTGGCCAATTTACAATTTCAACGTAGCTGATAAAAACAAATTACCTTGTTACTCCCACCGACGCAGCACCACAGTTTCTTTAGAAAATTACCCCCCTTTATTCATTAGTATGTGATAACTTCCGTTCTGAAACTAAGCCTGTTAGCTTATTTCTTATTGCAGTTCTTATCTCAGCATTTGAGAGGAAAAGGTGGATTGTCCGTTTACTTAACTCGAAAATGTCTCTACCTATATTAAAATGGATGAATATCGCTTAATTGCCAGAGGGGCAGTTAACCCACTCGTGATTTTTAATCAGTTTATCGGTGCGAGCATTGATGACGTTGATGAGCGCTCATGTAACAAGGCAGCGCGGATTTTCCCAGTAAACACGCTAGTTTTAAGGCTGGTTTATACGCCCTCGGTCGCGGAATTTTACATGGATCCTGGGGATTGCAAAGATTATTATATGGAGAACGCCAGACCTTTGAATTGAAAATGATCTAACTAAGAGGTTGCAAAGATGTTTTGAAGGATTGAACCGAGGATAACATGAGGATACTTAGTCGTAGCACTACAGATAGAAACCAATGCAATTCGTAGACCACACCTTGTTCGCTCCCAATCCGGTATAAACAATATTCTACTGTCTTGAAGATCTTGTCTGCGTTCTTTTCATCAGGAATCTAGCGATTAAAAGTAATATAGCAGATAGTGGATATTAAATATGATATTCTTGGACAGGATGGGCTCAACGTCACAGAAATGATGACATCATGGACAAGTCAAATGGGTTTCCCTGTTGTTACCGTCAGGAGAAATAAAACTGTACTGTACACAGAACAGCAACACTTTCTTATACATAGTAGCGATAAAAAGCCAACAACTTCACCTGACAGTCGGTAGGTGTGAAGACTTGTTAAGTTTTTGTTGGTACCAGAAACAAAGTAAGGAGGGCCCCAGTTGGCGAAGTGACGAGGCCTGTGTTAGATTCCTAGTTTTTACTTTGCTTTAGTTTGTTGTTAGTACTCTCGTCCTTGGTTTTAGAGTTCCTTCGCGTTCTTCCGTTTTCTTCTCTCAAGTTTAGGCTGGGGATGGTTTCTTTTCTTTACAACCTGTTGTCTTTTATTTTTACAGACCAATGTGGGTAGTTCCCTTAACTTACATAACGCAGCAATCTAAAAAGAGGAAATTGGTTTGGATGAGGGAGAGAACGAAGGAAGGTAACCAATCTATTGACTGAGATTTACAAATTTCTCCGCCCACTTGCACTATACATAGGTAGTATACTTCGGGGTGGAGAAGGGGCTTATTACAGTAGAGTGAACTGTGAAACTCAATTGACCGTGTGCAGTGCTGGAACCAGGACTTTTTATATCCAGAATAAACAAACAAACTATTGATGCCAAAACGGATAAAATATCTTTTTCAACATGCTCTCAAAGCTCCTTAACCAGTTTTCTTATTTACTCCAAGTGTCTAAGACATTTTACATAGAGGGTTGTATAACTTTTAAAGTAGTTTGAAAGTGTTACACTTTTCCTGCGTAATGTGAAAGACAGTATGTAAATTTAACCAATTAATATCTTCGTTCTTGGTTTGACTTATTGCAGTTAATCTTAGCACGAAATTCAATGATAAGGACTGGATAAAAATGAATGCTGGACAAACTGGATTCTATCGTGTGAATTATGGAAAAGAAAACTGGGACAAACTAGTTCGTCAGTTTCATACTGACCACAAGGTAATACTCGTCACTTGCGAGATTTATTTCATTTGAGGTAGATTGATTAAATTTCACGTGTCTTTCCATGTTGGAGATGTAGTCACTGATTTAACCAGTCAAGTGATAGAAGAGATTAGTTTTGCCGCCAATGAAGTATATTTATTTGTACAAAAGAAAAGGCCAGTCATGTGACAATCACAGGAGATCTCCTTCCTGTCAATAGCCGGCAAGATACTCTCTCCAGTGTTCCTCGACCGTCTCCTCCAGTATCTCGAAACTGGTCTGCTTCCAGAAAGTCAGTGTGGATTCTGAGCTTAACGTGTAACCGCCGACATGATATTCGTAGCACGCTAACCGTTCAAGAGAAATGCCTAGAGCAGTTCAGCGACCTTTACATGATCTTTGTAGATCTTTCAAAGGCCTTTGACACTGTCAGCAGAGAGGGCCTGTGGCGAATCGTGAAGAAATTTGGCTGCTCAGACAAATTCACCACTATGGTTCGACAGTTTCATGATGGCATGATGGTAAAAGTCCTCGACGATGGTGAAGAGTCCAAGCCTTCTCCAGTCTCGAACGGTGTGAAACAGGGCTGTGAACTTGCCCTAACGCTCTTCAGCAATGTTGCTAGATGCCTTTCAAGACCACACGGAAGAAGGCATTCCAAAGGTACAGGACTGATGGAGCACTGTTCAAGCTTAGCCGCCTTAAAGCTGTAAAAACAATTCCACAAGACTGTTGTTAGGGACCTCTTGTTTGCCGACGACTGCGCTTTGAATGCGAAAACTGAGGGAAAGATGCAACACCAGGTAAATGTCTGCTCTAGGACATGTGATAATTTTGGACTCACTGTCAGCGTGAAGAAAACTGAAGTCCCTTTCCAGCCAGAACCAGGCAAACAGTATGAAGAACCAATTGTCTCCGTTTAAGACCAGAAACTACCCGCTGTTGAAAACTTCACCCGCCTAGGGAGCACACTTTTGCAAAAAGCAGATATAGACACAGAGATCAACAACAGAATTGCCAAAGCCAGTGCATCATTCGGGAGACTTAGGAAAAGTGTGTGGAATCGCAGAGGACTAAGCCTCAACAGCAAACTCAAGGTCAACAGTGTAATGGTCCTTACCACACTCCTCTCTGCCAGCGAGACTTAGACAGTTTATAAGCGCCGTGCAAGATAACAAAACTACTTCCACAGGATAATTTGGTCATATCAACTAAGTTGAAATTGTAAGTTGACCACCGTAAAGAGTTAAAAAGATGACGTTTCGAGCGTTAGCCCTTCGTCAGAGCAAATGACGAAAGGCTAACGCTCGAAACGTCAGCTTTTTAACTCTTTACCGTGGCCAAGTTACAATTTCAACTTAGTTGATATAACCAAATTACCTTGTTACCCCTACCGACGCAGCACCACAGTTTCTTTAAAACTTTTGGCATGAGGTGCCTCCGAAAACTTCTGCACATCACATGGCAGGACAAGATCCCTAATACAGAGGTTCTTGAACGCGCCGGGCCTCTAAGCGTCTACACCTTGCTCCTGAAAGCTCTACCAAGATGGGTTGGTCATGATGTCAGAATGCCTGACAATCGACTGCTAAAACAGTTTCTCCACGGTGAACTATGAGAAGGAAAGCGCAAATTTGGCGGTCAAAAGAAGAGCTATCAAGACTCTCTTAAAGTCACCCTCAAAGAATTCAACGTTAATGTTGAAAATTGGGAAGCCCTTGCAGCTGACCGTCCCGCCTGGCGCAGTGCAGTATCATCTGGTGCACGTTTTTCTGAAAACAAGCGGATTCAAGAGTCCAAAAAAAATAGCCATTCGTAAGGCGCGAGTAGCGTCTGCAGCCAGTACAGTACCAACCCGTCCCTGTCTAGCATGTGGACGCTTCTTCAAGTCAAGGGCAGGCCTCTCGAGGCGTCTTCCTAAGTATAGACATTGACTTTTTGAAGTGTCAGGGTGATTGTCGAATACGACAGACGAACAACATATTTGTGGAAAACAGCGATGGAAAATGAAATGAAAAATGCTACCTTCGCAAGAAAAATAAAAAAAATAAAAAAACCGTATAGATTTGATACAAAATCACCAACCCAGTTTCACTCGAACAAACCTGCCCCTTATAAGTGGTGTCAGTTAGCTCTTATGCGTAATTAAATATGCTTTTTAGTGAAGTGCGGTTGTTGTATTTCGCTCAGGTATTGAGTGCCGTGGACCGCTCAGGTCTGTTAGACGATGCTTTGAATCTTGCTCGGTAAATAACCATTTTTTTTTTCATTGCTCGTGTCTTTATGTTTCTAAGTTATTGTCGACTAGTTAGGAGAAGAGTATTTTAATCAGAAATAAGGAGGTCAGTTGCTATGGTAACCTAACCAAGGTTAATCCCAAGGATAAAAAGACATTAGCGCGTGGAATGAATACCTCGAGGCCAAAAGTACAAATTAGGTTAGGAGATGGGGAAAAGGGGAGTAAGCTACAAAGGTACAAGCATACTGAATAAACTGGTATCTGCCTCTTATGCGCCCGCTATATTGGTATAAAGCGAAACATGATGTTCTTCAGTGATTTCACAGGGTGTGAAAATTCTAATATTTCCCTTTTTTTCTCATGTTCACCGCTAGGAGTGGCCTGTTGGATTATGAAGTGGCCCTAAGTCTCACTTCGTATCTAACAAAAGAAAGAGAATATGTCCCGTGGATGTCGGCGCTTGATAACATGGGTTACTTTGCAACACAATTTTCCACTTACGACTCTCTGATGAATGGATCAACAGATTACTATCCCACGTATAAGGTGATAGAAATTATACACATTATATTTTTTGGCAACCGTTCTGTGTGAGTTTTAATGTTTTGTAATAATTTCATTTCTAAAGGGCTATCTCCAGAACCTATGCTAGGTAATAAATGAATGCATGTTTGTAACCAACCTGTTTATAGGAGAGTTATTTTGACTGAACATACCCCGAGCAGACAGTGATTCCAATACCTCAAATAACAAATGACGTGGTTAAAAATCAGCTGAAAGAGGGCAGACCAGTTGGTTACCAATTGAGAGCAGTCGAGGAGGTAAACTCGGAACAACCGAGAACAAATCCAGTGAGTGGCAGGTCGGAACAGACTTGAACCATGGATCATCAGATTTAGCTGCGCTGTACTGTAAGCACTGTAACGTCTCCACTATGTCAGCAGACAGTTACATTGGAATATTTTGTCATTCTTTAGAAATATGTCTCGTACCTGCTTCGTAGTATCGCTGCTGAATTAAGCTGGAAAGAAAGAAAAGAAGATCCACATTTGACAAGGTGTGATGCGTTGTACTTAGTTTGTGTCACGGTGTTGTCCTCAATCCGAGAAACGTTTTTCTCTTCCATCTACAGAAATATCGCAAAGCTATGGTAAATATGTTTACCATAGCAGGAGGTGACTGAATCAAAGAATTGTATCGATAAGCTTTTTCGTGGTACCTTTATTATCGTAGATATCTTCGACCTGTTCTGTTGAAAGTGGCCGCCATTTATGAAGATCCGGAGGGTGAACAGAATTACACAGCCGAAGCTATGAAGTTTTTCAATGACTGGCTAGATAAAAGCGTACCGTGAGTAACTCTTTCTCTCGTAGTATAATAAAATTACAACGTAAACCAGCGGATGTGCTCATTTTATTTAACGACGTAATATGCTCTACTTGCCATCGGCAAAACTAGTGTAGTGTGTCCCAAAAAATTGTAATACACCGTCGATCATGCGAGAAAACATTTTAAAACCTTCTTTCTCTCACTTTCGGAACCACAACGCGAGGAAGTTTATGACGTCGCTCTCGCAAGAAATATGTATAGAAACCATATCACACATGTATGGAGTTTAATTTATGGGTCAGCTGACTATCCCGTTTTCATTAGCTTATTGGTTGGGCTTCTAACCAAGGGATTATAAGCACTTTTTAATCTCTTGTGGTCACCAATTAATATGAAGACCCTTGGTTCCATTCAAGCCAGCGCAATTGGCGGTTTTTTGGGCGCTCAGTGAAAATGTAGGTAGTCGAGCCGCCGAGAACAACAGAAGAGCTTTATATTTTCATGTTCCAGACATCTCGTGACTTCGGCTTTCATCAGATTCTGCTTACACTATACAAAGAAACACATACACAAGTGTAGATACAGGGGCCTGTAGGTCAGCACGAACTTCGAACCCAGTCTATTGCACAACTTCCCAAAGAAACCCACACCCACGCACAGTATAACTCTAACACAAACCACAAAAATTACAAACAAAGTTTGGGTATCAGAGAAATGGTGCTGACCTAGACTGATTCAAATTCGTAACGCACAGCACTATAGATCACAATTAACTACCCATAACTCCACCAAAACAGACCCAGTCCTTTGACCCGTGCCAGCAAAATAGCTGTTTCTGCCTGTTCCGCGATGTTCCGCTGCTAGAAATACCATTTTTCGCGGCTCCAACGCTCAACCCTTCAAAGCAAACTCGAAACCGCTGCCTACTCAGATTACTTGGACACTCGTGACACATGAACCGAACATCTTTCTATTCCACTTTACTTTTTCTATAGGATTTCGCCGAATGTGCGTGACGCCATCTACGCGATTGGATTAAGAGAGGCAAATGACTCTACGTGGACAAAAGTTTTCAATAAATACCAAGCTGAAACAGTTCCATCGGAAAAGAGAAAGTTAATGTACGCGCTCACAAGCAGTCGACATGAAGACATTTTGAAAAGGTAAGAAGTGGAAATACCTCAATGTGAATTTGTATACTGAGAATTTCGAAATTAAAACCCTCTTCCTAATTTTCATTGATTGCCTTTTTTCATCGTTTTTTGTTTCTTTGTTGTTTGCTCGTTTGTTTGTTTGTCTTTTTTTTTTTTTCAATGGCGGCTAATTCGAAGTGGGCGCGCTTAAGAGATCTGAAACTAGCTGTGCGAGGGTCTGAAACTATCAGAGAATTTTAATAAAATGTGAGGTTAGCGACGACAATGGCGAAGACGGTGATGATTCTGATGACAACTTCAAAGATATTACTGCAGGCAGCTGTTGATTTTCATGAGCTAATTACTTTTCTTTATTTCAGATTGTTGACGTATTCATTGGATGAAACTAAGATTCGTTCTCAGGACTCCGTGTCTGTCATAGATTCAATAGCCCGCAATCCTCAGGGGAGTTTATTGGCGTGGCAGTTTGTACAAGATAATTACTATGAATTGTATCAAAGGTAAAAGATTTCCTTGAATCGCAACTATAAATAACAGCTTTGACAACAATTTTCTTACACGTCTTAGACCTCACTTTGATTAATAAGGTTAAGTTAGGTAAGTGAAGATCGTTCGAACAAATAGTTCCCTAATCTGAGTAAGCTCAAGTCTCTCCGCTCAAGAAATATTTGTGGGGGGGGGGGGGGAGAAGACGATGAAAAGAACTTCATGTGTGTGTCAGTGCACACGCACACACACACACACACACACACACACACACACACATATACAAATCAAAGCCAAGATTCCAGACCGACGAAGTCGACAATAACTTTTTAGGTAAATCACAAAGTGAGCTCGAGTTTTACCACTGTGTGCGAGCTGCATACGAGCTGTTCACCGACAAAGATGTTTCAAAAAATTGTTTAAACAACAAACATATGAAATACATATATATGAACTGCGGTTATGAAACGTATATGTGCACGATCCTTCGCAGTAAAGCACTATTTAGGCAATAGTGAAAATCAGACCTGAAACAAATTCAGGCCTGTACGGGATTCGAACCACTGATCTCTGCGATACTAGTGCAGCGCTCTAGTATCTAGTATCTAGAGCGCTGCACTAGTATCGCAGAGGTCAGTGGTTCGAATCCCGTACAGGCCTGAATTTGTTTCAGGTCTGATTTTCACTATTGCTTAAATAGTGCTTTACTGCAAAAAAATTGTTTCAGAGCAAAAAAACTGCTCAGGTCGATTTCCGCTTTGATTTTGAATCTTTGCTCATTTTTCTCTTTTGAATTTCCGCTACAATATGCATTTCTTTGTTACTTTATAGAATTGTTTCACCATTCACTTTCATTTACCTCTCTCGGTAGATATGGGGTCGGCTCTTTTGATTTTAGTCGTTTGATCAAGTCTAACACTGCTCACTTTAACACAAGGGAAATGAAAACCCAGGTGAGAAACATCATCACTTTTTTGGAAAGTTGTCATTAGATGTGTCCATTTATTCCATTCTAATGAATAAAACTTGTAAAATCGTTTCATGTGCATTTTTAACTTACGCTGCAGCCAGTTCGCAGGTATTAGTAATTGCAATTGTGAGAGGTTTGGTGGCCTATTGGTCAGTGCATTGGAATCCTGGTCGAGTGGTCTGCGTTCGAGACCTGACTGGGTGATTGGACTGCTTTCTTGGGCAAGACACTAAACTTTCGTAGTGCTTCTCGCAACCTAGGAATACAAATGGGTGAAGCCTGATGAAGTAATGCAGGGGGGAAGCCTCTCGATGAACTGGCATCTCATGCATCCAGGGGGGCAATTGCGATACTTTTAGTCCCTTCATGCTATAGAACCGGGAAAAGCTCTGGCTTGGGCACTTGACTTGAGCATAACCTTAAATTGAGTCGAGTATTATTCAGTTTTACTTTGAAATCATGCACTTGATTTTGAACTCGAGTGAACGTCTAGCACAGGTTCGTGTTGAAATCACAGGATTAATTTAAGACCAAACTCGCGCAACATGAAGGTGCCAGTGGCCAGTTTATTCATCCATTTTATAATGTTTGTATTCATAGGTGAGCCAGTTTTTCGCAAAGGTTGACCAAGGATCTGGGGAGAGGGCTGTTCGTCAAAGTCTGGAAAGTATAGAAGGAAATATAAAGTGGATGAAAGAGCACGGACCAGCGGTCTATGAATGGTTGAAAAACTTCCTCCAAACCGACGTCAAGTAGTATTATTTTAGAGACTGTGTTGCAAGGACGTAGCCACGGGGGGGTCCTGGGGTGCCCATGACCCCCCCTTGGTAGGCCTTCTTTAGAGCAAACAACCTACAATATTCAGGTGGCGAAAACGCCATGACAATATCTTGGCCGTAAAAGCCATTGTTGAAAAGCCCACTTTTTTAAAATTTGTTTTTTTGTAAAGTATTTTCGTCAATGGCTCTTGTATTTAGTTAATATGGACCTTCATGCCGCGATAATACGACTGAGCCCGCTGATACACGCGGAAGAGCAGCGGTGTAAATGGTAAGTAGCCTCTGTGACCCCCCCTTTGAAAAATCCTGGCCACGCCCCTGTGTTGAGATAAATGGTTTGGATCACATGTCACAATGATCTTATCGAACTATAGACTAAAAGCCGGCAGACTATTTTTTTTAATAAAATTGTTGGGTTAAAAGTCATGTTCGGCTGCATAACCGAAGTTCGTATTTGGAAGGAAATTTACGAGGATGGTGTGGCCATTTAAGACATTGTTATTCTTTCAGTTCAACTAAAAGCATTCAAATTGACACTGGGTGAGAACACATATTAAAGTAAGTTTTCCTGTTGCTTTTTTCATGGCTTCTTTTCGATTCATTTGGCATTTCTCTGAACGGTTTACACATTTTCTCTTCGGAATCCTCCACTTGTTGGCTCCTCTTCTTGCTCGTCTCTAAGGTTTTGATTTGCTGGTGTTTAGTTTCTTTTTTCATAATCAAAGGCAGCACTGTTTGCAGACTTAGGTTCAAGTTTCTAGACGGAAACTTATCGTTGGGAAATACATTTTTTCGTTATGACCGTAACTACTACTAATCTTTGACTGTGAAGTTGAGAACTTCATGAGTGCAATGCAATGTCGTCTTACAGTGTCAAAAGCTTAACGCATATAGAACTTCTAGTCGTGATCTTTTGCCACGATTTCCTTTAGCATAGGCATGACAGCCGAATGATTTGATGAAGGAAAATGGCTGTAAATGTAATATAAGTAATTGCTGGCGAGCCCTAGCGAGGCCAGCCTATTCCTTACAATAGCGAGAAAAAGCCAAAATTCGTCGAATGTAAGATCGGAGACATGCGCGGTCGATTGCGTTTTTTATATCCCGGGTATTTGTGATGATATCATATAAGATGCACGTGGAAATATCGATCGATTTCGAGCAATAGCTGTGTACAGCCGTCCCGCTCTGCTAGAAATCAAGGACACGATAAACGAGGTGATTTTTTGATATGGATGTCTTTAATTGCTCGTGGAAGTATTCATCAAGGTCATGAACGGCTTAATGATGACTCTCGAGGAATACAAGAGATTTTTATGTGTTTGGCTGCTCTATGATGGTGCCAAGATATCGATCAAGTCCCATCTCATGGAGATAATTTTTTTCTTAGTGCTTTCAGCAGCAGCGAAATGTTAGCTCTTAACTCAAGACAAAAATTTTGGAGCTCTGTTGTTGTTTCACAAAAGCCCTTTAAAACTAAACTGGTTGGAAAAATCGTAATTCTCTTTAAAAAAGCCACACCAACCCCCCATTATACCGTTTATTTCAAATGGAATTATAAGTATCTCCTTCAAGCTCTGACGCCAGCACCCACTTTCACATTGAACCTACTAGTATAAGTAAATATAAGTATAACATAAGTAATAGAAGTATATCTTTAGTACCGATAGAATTAACTAGACCTAATATAAGTGTATCTTAAGTACCGATAGAACTTGATTGACCAGACCTTCGGTTACTGCTTTGGATTGGGAAGCGTAAAAGAACTGGGACAAAACATGGTATGGTCCTTAATTTTGGTTATAAAGCTTTCCCAATATACCCAAAGACATATTCGGTTCCATATATCTACATAATATAATAAAGACATTTAGAATTGGCAGTAGGGCTGTGCCGGATGAAAATCCTTGATATACGACTCATTTTTTTAGTGAAATTGCACCCACATTTGTGAAGGTCGTATTTATTAGCTTCCCTATTTTTAATTTAGTAACAGTTTCATCGTAGAAACAAAAATGATTTTACAAGTATTCTTTTCTAGTGAGTAGTTAATCCGAAATTGTCAGCATAGCTAATCTTCTTTAATTTTTAAAAACTGTCAATTAAGGATTAATTTGGATTCAAACTATCCAAATTTATCCATATAATTGGACAGTTTTAAAACACTAAAGAATAATAGCTTGACTGTGTAGTGTCCAATTACAACTGACCAGCTATTTAATTAATAAGGGGACTACATGTTTGTCCAATTTTGGAAATAATTGGATTAAAAAAATTCCTCTGACAGCCAGATATGACTTATCTTACGGCCTCGTCTCATTTTGGCTATCAGAATTTTTCTTTTTATACTCCTATTACATATACAAACATTTTAAAGTTTTTTTTTCTCCTACCTAAAACTATGCGTGTTTCCATTCTTAAATAAAATCATTAAAAATTGTGATTTTGTTGTATTTTATTTTCCATCATCTCGCGAAATATTTTGGTTTCACGACCTCGCCTTACCTTAAAGTTCCACCTATTCCAGCCTGGATATCTAATTAAATTCTTAGAATAAGTGCTCTCATCTGTAGCCGTCACAATGACGAAACGCAATAACTTTGATCCCTAATCCATGGGTCTATCTTTAGCACTGAACTCCTTACTCCTCGATTGTCCCCCTGTGTTTTTGTGCATTAATGTTTTACTTATATACATGGACGTACTGTTTAGAGAGCCACTTCGTTAAAATCATGTAAGAAACATAAACTACCGACAGCGTAGCCAGAAGGCTTATTAATTAATCTGCCAGTTATTTCTTGAAGACGATTCATGAAATACTGTTTTGATCTACAACTGGCAAAGCGACGACGAAGTACCTGTTCTTTGCGACTTTCGAGTTCTACATCAAAAGTTCATCGTTCTCTGCACTACTTAAGTTCAAAAGTTGAGACTTCACTTCCAGTCAAATGCATTTGAACCGTTGATCGTCGATTAATGCGCATCCGGTTATTTATTGTATTATGGTCACTTTGCGGTGAATGTTGACAGCTTCACATCACGGGTTTTAGCGATCTCATTGAGGACTTGTAAGAGCGTCAGTCGATTAATATTAGAACTGATTTCACTAAATAGCCACCTTCATTTGCAGAGTGAAATGGTCTTTAATTGTGTAGGTTAAAGGAAACTTCGGCCTCAGTTCTAAGAAAGTTTACATTTGGCATTTTAAATTTGATAAATATGCACATATAGGATAAAGTACCATAGGCAGATCGAGACTTCGGTTTACTAGGAAAGTTTTCAATGTTATTGAATAAATAAATGGAATCAAAAGATAGAATGAAGGTAATATTTGGTGAAAGATCTAAGGAAACTTCAACTTCTTAGAGATATTAAACTGTTGATCGTCTATCGGTGGGCGTAAATTCATAATTATTCAGTTATAATCAGTTGTTAATGAATGTTACCGGCTTCGCCTTACAGGTTAAACCCTTCAGGCACTTTAAGAGTGTTCTTCTTTTGTTTGGCCTCACTGAAAGGCCTATTCATCCTGAGCAATGGAATACCTCGTCAAAAACAGTCTCCTGGAATTACTATTTGAAGCGCAAAACGTAGCTTGCTACGATCTTAAAATTGGAATTTACGTCTACGTGGCACTGTTTCTCAATATGTAAACTAAGGACCAGTCAAAACCCTTTTAACAACAACACCGTGAAGTAGTTTGACGTCAGACACGTCTTTAAATTGGAGATTGTCCTTGTAAGAACCGTGCAAATGAGGGGGGTGGGGGGAGGACGTGGGCGTAAAACACATGGAAAACTCTCATATAATCGTGAAATATTATTGTATGACTAAAAGGAAATTTCAGGGAAAGAGAATTCTCAGAAAGATTTAAACTTTGATATGGCTGAGTGTGCTTTCAGACAAATCCAAGCAGGAATCCTCGAACTTCTATCAATTTAACAGCTCTTCTTTTCGAAAGCATATGGTGGTCGCTAAGATACCGAAGTCGTCAATTGATATTGCCTAGAGTGAAAATGAAGAGAATTACTTAAATGGAAGAAAATCATTTAAAGCAACAGCTCATCTTTTCATAGATACGAGCCTGATATCCACCAATAGTTTTTATCAGGTGCTAGCATTTCTAAACATGTTCATTTTGTGCAGTTTTGTAAGGACCACAATGTAGGTACCACAACTCTCCCCCAAGAAAGGCTGTGTCGTGTAGGAGATTGAATAGATGTGACTTTCCTTAAGGGTCTGACGTCTCTTATTGAATATTGATCTGACTCAATTCGTGACGAACATAGCAAGCCTCTTCTGTTCTCGTGAAAAAGGAATAGGTCAAAATATAACATTTAGGCAAATTTAGTGACGTTCAATGATATTTGTTCCTCTTTTGTGAAAAACAACCGGAGATTGAAACACTCCTACTGAGATGTGAAAGTTTCGCCCACTGTTCATTGCGCCTGAAATTAAAATTTCGCCCTCTACATTTGAATTTCAACTTCTTGAAAATGCAAGGGTCTCGTCCTTTGTTTATTCAATTACTTTTATTTTCCAAATAAGCGAAGTACAATCAAAGATGCCTTGTTGCCAATACGGTTGCCGGTAACTGCGAAAAACTTCTGTTTCTGATATTTAAGACACGAGGCGAGAAATATTGGCCATCTGTAAAAGGCCAAATATTACTCACTTAACTTAAAACTTCCTCGGAATATTATCGTGCCAGTTTTATATTTATTCCATCACTAGCTGATTTTCTTGATGATTGATGTGCGCAAATTTATCTGCGTGGGCGAACCCTGACTGTCAGAGATGGCAAAGATATCGGATTCAACTGATCCAGTGTCCTTAAGATTAAACTAGAAGAAATCAATAAATTTCAGAAAAATGGCCAGGTTTTAAAATTAAATGAAAAAGAGAAGAAAAAAGACGCTGAGATTGTTGTATTTTGATGATAATATATCCCACCCTGGGGAACTATCTCGTAAAATATTCCGCCAAGCTACCTATAATTATCTTGCCGGTCAACGATTTTATGAAATTTCTTAATATTTTTTCTTTCATCGCAAATATAACCTTTGCTCTATTAATGTAAAGTGAAAAGTCTTTATTTTGAGAGATTATATTTTTTGGCTCTCTTTTGGCTCAACAAAGGTGGTAAATGTGATGTTTGTGAAGCTTGACGTGAGATCACAGATCACGGATCACGTCACGCGCACTAACAAGAGGATGCAGCTGCGTGCGCCGCCTGTCAACTTATTTATTCAAAATGCTAATATCCATTCCGGACTATGAAATCAAATAGCTTAGAGGAATCTGACTCCTCAAGCGTAGAATTTGAAGACAATCTTGATATTTCGCTCCTTCCCGATAGGAAACACTACAGAAGGAAACGAATCCGAGATTCAAAGTTCGTGTGTAGACTTTGGCAAATGTTCGGCGGGAAGAACGCCGCATATGGCGTTGCGACCGCTGTGTTGTTAGTTTCAGTGTTTCTCATCGTTGCGTTCGCTCGTCCATCGTCTTCATACGAAACTGTAAACAAGAACAGTAGAAAGAATTCTCATTATGAACAGGCTAAAAAACCTTCTACTTTGGGACATGGAAAAGAGGACAAAGGCTCGCATTCTCTACGGCTTCCAAGACACCTAACGCCGATCGAATATCTGCTTTATTTACATCCTAATCTGACAAAGTTTAATTTCTTCGGAAAGGTTGATATTCTTCTCCTCTGTCATGAAACTTCTACTAACATAACCCTTCATGTTGGAACGAAAATGGATTACTCTGTTGAGGGGGTTGCAAGAGTTGAAGGCGAAAACATTTTAGAAACCATAACTGTGACGGAAACTTCTCGATTGTCGGGAGAAATGGTTGTCATAAGTCTCGCCAGTGAACTTCAAAAAGGGAGTCATTACTTTCTAGTGATGAGGTTCAAGTCGAAGTTAAGTAGGGGACTTGCCGGATTCTACCTAAGCAGATATAATGCATCTGACGGAACAAGGTAAGATTTTTTTCGTAGTTAAACCAGACAATTATTTACCCCAGAGAAAGTGAATCGCGGGAGTCACTTTCATTTGCTGTATGATTGGCTACATCTTTTCCTTCTTAAAAATGTGCGGTTCTGATGTAAACTTATTTTTCTTGAATTACGAATTAACCTTTATCGAAGACTTTTTGTAAAGATATTTTTGTGCCAAAGGTTTATGTCGTGTTTGCTTAGACGCGGCTATTTACTAAGAGGTATGTCTTGTTTCTTCTTGTTTAATTGTATTTTCGGTGGTGACTCGCCATGACCAACCTCGTATAATCGAATTTTTGTTACTAGCATTCACAAGATAGCATTGTTTATTAGAAGGGTAAAAAGGAATTTTATTTTCCCTCGCGCTGTCATTTTTTTTAATATTCTTTGATTTAGAGATATGAAATATCGCGCGGTAGCTGGTAACTCAGAGAACCTCGGCTCAGAAAGAAAATTAACATGACACTAGTTCAATAAATTCAACTACATTAGGAAGAAAAATTGAACAAGACTCGGCTTACATTTGATTTGAAATAAATAAAAACAGATGTGAAATAAAGCGCATTTGACAGACCGGACGAAACCTAAGCTCACTAGGAAGATTTTGTGTGGTGTGAAATAGTTAAATATATAGATAATGTAAAATAAAGCACCAAAACCTTTTTTACTTCAGGTCTTTGTCCAGAGGTTACTTTGAAGTTACCTAAATATATTAGTGCTTTTCAGTTTATTATTTGATTCACAATTTGCACCCGTCTGGCGTAAGATGAAAAAAAACCTCATGTAGTTATATATTAATTGAATGTTGTGTGATAGGACATGGCGATAGCATAATTTGTAAAGTTAACCTATGCTCGTTTTTGTTTTAAACATTTCTTTCTTCTCGTATAGAGAGGTTATTACTAATATTGAATAGTCAATATTACTAATATTAAATATAGTAAAATGATTTAAAACAGGTTTTAAATCATTTTACTCTGTAATTTTCATAGCTCATTTTTATGTTGTTAAGCCATAGCTTTTAATATCTCTAATATTTTTATTCTATTTTTAGTGCTAGGAGGGCCACTGGTTTATTAGTATTCTTTACTATTTTAGTGCTACCCTCATTAAATAAAATCTTTACTGACTTAGTTGCTAATCTACATGTTCCATGTTTTGTGCAAGAATCTTTCAATCTTGGCTTTTAATTGTACTTGTGATCTGAACTGCATTCTACAATCTTATGGCAGCTTTTCTCGGCAAGGAAGTGTTTTACATTGTCATATTATATTTCACTGTGATTATCAGTCAACAGGAAGTAATAGCAAAATTTTTCTTTATCCATTGAAAATAAAGCAAAGGCCAAACATTGAGTATGCAACAATGGTACCATGCACTCCTTCAGATTTTTAACCGAATATTGAATCACTGAAGAATCACTTGTTTGTTTTACATGTACATGTATTTCTGTCTATATGTACATTGTTGGTAATTATCAAAAATTATATTTAAGTAAAAATTGTGGTCTGTAATGGGAATGAAATACTTAATGCAACTTAGAGTAAATGGGAACAGATACTGGCACTTTACAAAGTGGAATTGGAGTGTGTTATCATGTTGGGGTGTGTTATCATGTTGGGGTGTGTTATGTTGGGGTGTGTTATCATGTTGGGGTGTGTTATCATGTTGGGGTGTGTTGCCATGTTGGGGTGTGTTGCCATGTTGGGGTGTGTTATCATGTTGGGGTGTGTTGCCATGTTGGGGTGTGTTATCATGTTCACGTGTAGGGAGTGTTACTCTTGCTGCCAATACCTGCATGATCCTCAAGGGACTCATCCAAAAAAACACAGCTATTGTGTGATGGTAATAGTGGAAACTGAGTAATGTCATATAAACCAAAATAGAGCCTTGTGGGAAATTCAAGCATTCATTTTGCTTGTATTTGTTTAAAGTTTTTGGACATTTTGGTTCATTTTTCCCAATTTTTCATAACGAATCTTTATAACTTGAGACATTTGATTTAATGACAACTTGTTTTACCATTGGAGGTTTCCTTGCATAGAAGGCTTTGACTAGATAATTTTGACATCAGTTGTTACCCCTTGGCCAGGGCTAGATTGGGGATATTTTAACATCTAAACTAATTTTTGAACATAAAATGCTCATGTTTTTTTTTTGGAATATTCATGTACCACACACTTTCTTCCCCAGAGATGTTGATATACAAACAAATGATATTTTGCATGTAGTGTCATCTTAGGTTCATTTTATACTTATACACATTACTTACTATTTTTGGTTCCCAGATATCTTGCAACAACCCACTTTGAACCAACGGATGCAAGAAATGCCTTCCCTTGTTTTGATGAACCTAACATGAAAGCAAAGTTCACAATTGTCATCACACGAGAAAAGCGCCATGTGGCTTTAGCAAACATGCCACTTAATTATACTGAAGGGGTAG
Organism: Stylophora pistillata; assembly: GCF_964205215.1. NCBI lineage: Eukaryota > Metazoa > Cnidaria > Anthozoa > Scleractinia > Pocilloporidae > Stylophora > Stylophora pistillata. The sequence goes on from NC_142519.1 coordinate 477,407, forward strand.
GTTAACTTTCTGAAATTGTAAAATTTGTATTAGTTTAAGCATTTACTGCACACAATTTAGTTGTATCATAAGTTGTCTGCAGATGCATGGTAGATTTACCATCTTTCCTGTTTGCTTCACAGCTTTTGTATCCTAGCTTTTAAAATTTCTCTTATTCCAGTGTAACAGTGATGTTGAGCTCTGCACAGACCATTTTCAGAAGAGTGTTGATATGAGCACATACCTTGTGGCATTTGTTGTCTGTGACTTCAATAGCATAACAAGTAAAACAAGCAAAGGTGTTCAGGTATGTTTTTAAAATATCACCAAGAGTTCATCCAAGAGGCACCTTACATGTATATGTTCACTTAAATTTTAGACATCATTTACACTTAACATCAAGTGTGCAGTGTGCGTACAGATAATCACTGGAAGGAGACTCTTAATTTTCAATACTGTAGAGGATTAGGTGGACATTTTGCATTTTGGTGCAGTGGCCAGTCAACAGTAGAGGTGGCAAATGGTAAAATGAGATTTACCAGTTGCTGATGCCCCTGTCCATGCAGTTCTCATGCTAGAGGAAATTAGGATATGTCTGTTGGTAGTTTCTATCATCACCTTAATGTTATGCATTGAGGTTATTTAGCCTCACACTCAAAATGTAATAACAGCATAACTGAAAATTGATTATAGGTACATGTATGTACAGGCAGCTAAATTTGTTAGGCCTTCTTTACCCAAAACAGTACCCACAAAACAAAAACTGCCTATTTTTTTCTTTGTGCTCTTATGCATATTCAACTAGTGGATTGGTCATGATTAGGAATTTGTTTCAATAAAGAGAGGTCTCTATGAAAAGGCATTATACATGTGTATTTTACTGTGTAGAGAAAATTTCGGGAAGAGCACATTTTTTGGGGCCCATTTGTTCCCCTGGGCAATTGAAATAGGTCAAAACAGGAAAGAAAAAGTAGTTTGTTTATATGGATATTTTTAAATTTTGTTTTAGTGTGGAAAGTTTACCATAAGCCCAGAGTTCATGTGGTAAATTTGAATTTTTTTGGTTTCCACCCAAACATTCTCATTGTGGCCATTTATTTGGGTTTGATAATTTTATTTTCCTAGGTCAGCGTATGGGCTCCACCAGAGCAGATTGATCAAGGTCAATTTGCTTTGGATGTTGCTGTAAAGGTTCTGGAGTATTATGAACAGATATTCAAGGTCGACTATCCACTTCCGAAGCAAGGTACTTGTTCATTAATTTTTTCACGTGGTCACCATGAATTTACTTTGTGTTATCAGCTACCCCTATATGATTTATTTATTTATGTATTCTTTAAGTCATCTGCTACTCTATATGATTTATTTATTTAGGTATTCTTCATGTAATCAGCTACCCTATATGATTTATTTGTCTACGTATTCTTTATGTAATCAGCTACCCTATAAGATTTATCTATTTATGTATTCTTTAAGTCATCAGCTACCCTATATGATTTATTTATGTACGTATTCTCTATGTAATCAGCTACCCTATATGATTTATTTATGTACGTATTCTCTATGTAATCAGCTACCCTATATGATTTATTTATTTATGTATTCTTTATGTAATCAGCTACCCTATATGATACATTTATTTACGTATTCTTTAAGTCATCGGCTATCCCATATGATTTATTTATTTATGTATTCTTTATTAAATCAGCTACCCTTTATGATTTATTTAATTACATTTTCTTTATGTAATCAGCTACCCTATATGAAACATTTATTTACGTATTCTTTAAGTCAGCAGCTATCCCATATGATATATTTATTTACGTATTCTATATTAAATCAGCTAACTCTATATGATTTATTTATTTACGTATTCTTCACGATTACTTATGAAATAAGTTCATTAGTTTCTAAGTTGGAGTGCAATGAAAATGCTTATAAGAAGTTGACAAAGATAAGTAGTCATTCCCTCAAGAAGCTAACATATTAAAGTAACTTCTGTATTCTATCTAGATAAGGATATTTATTCTAATGGAAATCTTGACAATGATATGGTATCATGGCATTATGTATAATAGATCTCATAGCTATACCCGACTTTTCTGCTGGAGCCATGGAGAACTGGGGTTTGATCACTTACCGTTTGACGTCATTATTGTATGATGAGGGAAAATCTTCTGACTCTAACAAGCAGTGGGTTGCTGTGGTTGTTGCTCATGAGCTCGCTCACCAGGTTTGTTCATCTCACAAAAATAAAAACAAATTGAAATAACAAATTTCAAATTGTCTTTGTTTTTGTGTATTCTATATTTTCTTAGGTTAGAATTCTCCAAGTCAGGCGTTTGTCTTTTTCTTGCTGTCTTGTTGTTGACTTGTGAAACAACCACTGCTGACAGTTTGTTTGTTGCTGCAAGGATTATTGTGATTGGTATTTTTTGTTTCTTTGTTTTCTTTGGCACTTTCTATGAAACGTTTCTGTAGCATTAAACTTTATTTTACTTCTAATGATAAGCAATATAAATTGATTTAGGTTTAAAATTGAATTGCCAACCTTTAATATCATTTTTGTTTATTCAATTAAGTTTATATTAAGAAGAATTTTTTTCAACCAAAATTGTTTTGATTAAATTTCTTCGAACATTAATTTGAGAAATTATAAATGTAAGTCACCAGGAAATACATTGTTCACTTAAAATAAGCTTGTAGAGTCAATGCTAAATTTGAACTAGAAGCAAGTTTTCTTCCTCTTTCATGAGCTAAAAACTCATACTGTAGCTTAAAACACATTCTAAAACTTTGTTGGTTAAAAAGTTAAGTCTCAAGGTACAATGTCTTGCATGAATTTTCAAGCGAGTGTTAACTTAACCCTTCAAATTGGTGTTAAAACTAAAACAATCCAAAATATCTGCCCCCTCCTCCCCAAAAAAGGAGTATTATTAATTTTTTCAAATAATGCACTCGGTGGAAGTGATCAAGCCCTGGATGTAACAAAGTTCTTAGAAGCAAATATTAAAAAAATGAAGATTACATGGTCAATGTACCATTACACCTGTAACTACTGACTTTTTAAAGTGTTGAAAACGCCTGCATATGAGGACTTTTTGGAAGTAGATGAGGGACCAGCTTATTAGAACTTGATAACTCTAAGATGTTTTGCATGGCATAGTAATAGTTTAATATTTATATTCCGCAAATTAACATGTCGATATGATCAAATGCACATCACAGCACTGTTCGGGGGACTTTGGCCAGACTGCATCAGCAGTTTACAAACAATCGAAGGAAACTTATTTGAAGATGCCCCCTCCCCCCAGTTCCCAGTAAACAGGCCAGACCATGTCACAGTAATCTCGTGAGTGGGTTCTTTAACGTCCCCTGCCTAACCAAATTATCTAATTAATAGATGCAGGAGACGGGACCTACGGTTTATTCGTCCTTATCCGAGAAGACTAGAATGTCTATCCATTTGTTATTAAAGAAAGGTAGCGCATTCTCCTCAGTTATTTTAAGACCTTGAGTGTTGGTCCGGCCGGGGCTCAAACCATCGACCTCGACCTCCAGCACAACAGTCCAGCGCTCTAACCAATTGAGCTAACCGGGAGGTGGGACCCTCCCTGCAGTTGTGGGTGTGCACAACATAGACAGTGTTATTGAGTTTCATGAAGTGACTTATGATTTAAGCTGCATGTTGTACTTTATATTTACCATTTTGCAGTAGAGTACTAAAATGATTCCTGCTCTAAAAAAACAGTATTTGCCTAAAACTCATTAAGAATTGTCGTTAACTTATTATCCAGTAACAAGGCAGGCCTAACTAAAACATGCCTTTGCCTATATGCAGGCCTTTGCTCTAATGAGAGAATCATTATTTAAAAGTTTTTAAGATAGTAAATGTTAACATACATGGTAAAGGACAATTTTATGAACAGTTCTTAACAATGAAACAATTATTAAGTGTAATATTTTGTTGTGACTGTGATAATATTGTATACAGACCTCATTGCCATTCCGGATTTTTCCATGGGAGCAATGGAAAACTGGGGTCTTATTACATTTCGCTTGACTTCAATCCTGTATAACCCCAGCAAGTCATCAGACAGCAACAGACAATGGGTCACAGTGGTTGTTTCTCATGAGTTGGCTCATCAGGTTAAATCTATAAAGTTTTCATTGTTTAATATACCCCAAACAGTTGCAAAACTGAATGTTTTAGTTAAAAAAAAGTGATAGCCAACGCAAGTTAGTGTTTGATTTTTGGACATGTCCAAATTTTTTGCTTTGACTTTCATTGAAATACTATCCAGTTGACAAAAAGATTTGAAGTTGCCATGCATCTGTCCAGTAATAGATAACGATGGCATCAATTGTTGTACATTGTAAGAACAAAAAAGAGGCATGTGAGGCCACTGATGTTCTTACTAAATTTTTATTTGTTCTGTAATCTATTACATGACTTTGTATAACTCTGCAGACTCCTGGCAACATATAATTTATTTCAGTCTTTCGTATGATAAAAAAGCAAAATGTCAAATAGATCATAAGTAATAACCAATCAAATGTGTGCATAATACAGCTTCGTGTGTGAAAAATTGTCAATTCAGCCAAGAATCAAAACGACTGTTTCCTCAAGGTATTATTATGAAATACACCAAAAAAAATCGAAAATGTTTGATTTACACCAAACTTCAAGAGTATGATTTGAATTATTTTTCTGTCTATCTTCATAAGACCAACAAAAACTATTAGATATATGAATATCTTTGTGGCTGTGAGATGTAAAAGTTACAACTTCACCAATGTTACCTACATACATCTGTCGACACTTGTTTTACAGTGGTTTGGTAATTTGGTTACCATGGAATGGTGGAATGACTTATGGCTCAATGAAGGATTTGCTAGTTTTATGGAGAATGTTGGAGTGAGGCATGTCCGCCCTGAATGGAAAATGATGGACCAGTTTTTTTTGAGCAAATTTCAAGTTGCAATGGGTTTGGATCAACTCAGTAATTCTCATCCCATCATGGCTGAAGTGAGAGACCCTGCTGAGATTAGTTCTTTGTTTGATTCAATTTCATATGACAAGGTAGGCACAAGCAGAAATGTCATCTGTAAAGGCTTTAATGTATTAATTGATAAGGATATATGCAGTGTTCTTTAGGGATTTCTCAGTAACCAGCAGAAAACAACTGGGTCCCCAAAGGACATGAGCCCCTATTCCTCCGGCGTGTTTTTCCTTTTCCTTCACTTATTGTTTTCCAAGTCAAGACAGGCATTTTCCTGTTTTCTATAACTTAAGAAGCCAGCTCTTCAGAAACAAGTATGGTATATGGTTTATCTTCCCTTTAAAGCTGCTTCTTGTAGAAAAAGGGTATGACACAACGGATGTTTCATATTGTACTGTGCTATGTGTAGTTTCTGAATGTAAATTATTTTAATTGGAAAGGAAGGATGCAGTTTATCATTTTGTTCTTCAATACAAAATTTATATTTTTTTGTTTTAACAACGAATAGAATATGCACAAACAATAACCAATTTCTTTATGTTATTCATCATTGCATAAACAAGCATATTTGCAATCGCAGTCTGCATGCTTTGCATTGATATTTTGTAATTCTGATATTCAAAGATGTTGCTGTGCCATCATGGCCTGCCATTGTTTTCACTTAGTAACTGATCCAATTCCCCAAACGTGCACATGTTACTGTTCTCCCCTTCTACTTTAAATTTTTAAATCCAATATTTTAATTTTGTATGACAGGGTGCTGCTATTATTAGGATGTTGGAGGATGTTCTCGGAAGCAAACTTTTCTTTCAAGGATTACAGAACTACCTTAATAAGTACAAGTTTAGTAACGCAGAGACTAATGACCTATGGCAATGCCTCACAGATGAAGTCAAGGTAAACTTATCCAAACAGCCCTTTGTTATGATTAACTTACGTACCAAGTACGAAAGTGTGCTGTATTTGTTTTGTTCTTTGGACTCTTGTGGAGGAGAAAAATGTGTTAAAAGTAAGTTTAGTTAAGAGCTTTGCTTGGATAGCTTGGTGGAGTTAAACAACTAGTTAAAAGAATTCCTCTGACGAAGGGCTAACGCTCGAAACGTCAGCTTAGAACAAATTTCGGTGGCCAATTTACATGTACGTAATCAACGCAGTTGATAAAACCAAATCATGTAGTGGGAAGAGTGGCTCCCCAACATTTCGTCATAGGTTCCATTAAGTTCCAATTTCCTGTCCTTCCTGACCACTAAGTTTGTAATCTTGACAGGAAAGTGGTGTAAGCCTTGATGTTACAGAAATGATGACAACTTGGACAAGTCAGATGGGCTTTCCTGTTATTGATGTAACAGTTGAGAGAGATGCCAATGGCAACATAAGACTCCAGTACCGACAGGAGCGCTTTCTTGTCCATCCCGGTACTAGTTCCCCATCAGACTCTGCGTAAGTTTTTTTCGACTGGTTAATCATTGAACGGCTTTGTTATGCAAGTCTTTGAGGTTTAATCAGTGGATCTTATTCGCGTAATGCTCTCATTTTTGTCGCAGTTATCGTTGGGTAATTCCTTTGACATATGTGACTCAGCAGAATCCTTCCAAGAGACATGTTGAATTGTTAAAGCGCCAAGCTGATAATGGTAAGGCTTTATTCAGGACTACGACAATACTCATCTAAGTTTTCGAGACCACTTCAAACAGATTTCCTGTAATTTTCAACGGCTGATGTTAGCTTGATTCAATTCCTGGAGTTGTTCGTAGTTTTTCGTTAATATTGCAGTTTGTAACAAAATCAACACTTCTAACAGGCCGCGCCCAGTTGTTCAAAAGGCGGAGAAGTGTCAACAAAACGTACTGAGGTATCCTACCGGACAGCAATTTATCCAGTGGATAGCGTTATCCATCTTCTGAACAACCGAGGCCAGATACTTCAAGTTTATCGTCCCGTTTTCATAAGTAAATGTAGTTTGATGGGTTTTTAAGGCTATGTACCTTTCCCTTCTTCCCCTCCTCCGTTACTGTTGCATTTTCTTTTCAAGATCGTCTGCTGTTATGAAGCTTGTTGCAGGCGATCAGTTTGTAAGACCCGACTCAAACCTCCCTTGTTTTTTGCCCTGCCACCCTCTCCTGACCCTCCGCTACTTTCGCGCCCCCTACTGCATATAATTCGCACAGTTTTTTGCTAAGTTTTACTTGCTGAATGCGAGGAACAGGCTACCGCAAATTACGGCAAATCTATTGTATCGTGGCTGTCTACAGATGAGAAGACACTTGGATTACAGTCGTAACGTAGCGATTCCTAAGGGAAACAGTAACACTTTGATAAGGTTCAAGACAAACACAAAACATTCTCTCTGTTTCACTTATTTGTGACTTGTAGTGTGTAAGCTTCTCTGGTTTTGCTGTCGAGCGCTATCTTTGTCTTTGTTTTTAAGTTTTGTTACGGGGCGTATCTCCGAATACTGTTGGTAATTTTTGGATCAAGATGAATGCTGGACAGAGTGGATATTACCGTGTGAACTATGATGAGGGAAACTGGAACAGCCTTAAGGAACAACTGAACTCCGACCATACGGTAAATTATCATCAAGCTGAAACATAATTAAGCATGATCAGAAGCTTTCACCTTTCAGTTGATCCGCCCAGTCAAGTGAATGATTTTCACCGTAAAGACCAAGGCGAAGCACTAAACACGCTTCCTTTTCTTCTAGCAATTGATTGGTGCTGATCGCGCAGGCCTACTGGATGACGCTCTTAACCTTGCTCGGTAAGTAACTGTAGCATGCAGACCTCTGCTACTGTCTCTTATTTCATAGCGGCAGAGAAAACAAAACTAACGTCATTTATATTTGGTTGGCTTGATACAGGGCCGGTAATCTGAGTTATAACCTGGCGTTAGATCTCACTGCTTATCTCAGTAAAGAACAGGAATATGTGCCATGGATATCGGCGCTTAACGGCATGGCTTATTTCGCCTCACAGTTTTCAACGTACGATATGGAAAAAAATACCCAGTACTATCGCATATATAAGGTTAGTTTCGTTGTGTCTTGGTAAGAGACTGATTCGAGATACTTAGTTGACACGAATCACTCGCGTTTTAAATGTTAAAATGAAAAAATGTCACGCACCAAGAGGGTCTTGGTCTTGAACGGTGGCGCGAAATATCACAATTTAGAGAAGCTACAAAATATTTGACGGAAGAGCATAGCCAGTGAGTGAAACATTATTTTTAAACGAGAAATGAAACTTTATATCCTTTAGCCATTGACATTTTCTTTTCACGTAGATGTACAGTTGTAGGGCAAAAATGGCAAAGTACAAACCTTATCCCAAACTCTGATAGCTCGGCAGCGAAAATGTCCTCAATCCCCCTCCTTTGTATTCACTTTCAAGGAATACTCTCTATATAATGTCAAGTTACCTAGAGAAAGATTCTATGCCTTTGTATTCACTTGCAAGGAATACTCTCTATTTCGTGTCAAGTTAGAGAAAGATTCTATGCCTTTGTATTCATTTGCAAGGAATACTCTCCATATAGTGTCAAGTTACTTAGAGAAAGATTCTATGCCGCAGCATCACAACTACAGCAATCTATTACTCGCCATGTAATAGCGTCATCAGTTTACGCACTAGTCTGTATATGGTCAATAGGCTGCCGATTTCGTAAAAATTATACGAACACTTGTGTTTATGTAATCAATTTTAATGTTGTAAGAGTTTCACTAGGTTATAACAGATAAATGGCCTCCTCATGTTTTTTTTTTTTTTTTCTGTTTTCCTCATGCATGTCTTCTTTGTCCTCTTTTCAGCTTTACATCTTGATTCAGATTCACAGAATAGCTTCCGAGTTAGGTTGGAAAGAAACTGACCTGGATCCGCATTTGAAAAGGTGAATATTATAGAATTATTTTATGCTTTTGGCGCATTTTCTATTGCTGCTATTACGGAGGCAGTGTGGCCGAGTGGTTAGAGTGTCGGACTCGTAATCCGCCGCTCCCGGGTTCGAGCTCCACCCTGACCACTGGATCTGTTTCACGGTAGCCCCGAGTTCAGATCCTTGGCCACCCTTGTAAATAGCCAACTGGTTTGCCTCCGGCCAGTTGGGGTTCTTAATGATGTTCTTAATGATGTTATGTTCAATTTAGACCATTTGTTTCATTTGTTTGCAAGGACCACAATGGAAACTACTGGTTCACCAGTAATTGTGTAATCCTATAAAAAGACTTTTTTTTTTTTTTTGCTGCCTATTGGCCTTCCTTAATCTCGAACTTATGGCCTCAATCATGAATATTTTTTTACAGATACCTTCGCGCCACAATTTTGCACCTCGCAAGTGATTATGAAGATGTGTTTCCCGATGATCGACCGTATACGAAGGAAGCCTTACGGCAGTTTGATGGCTGGTTGAACCGCGGAGAATCGTTAGTATTCTTATTTTCTCTTTATTTTTGCTGAAGCAGCTACCCATGTGATATTTTCAGTGTTTTTGTTTTGTTTTCACTGCTGCAGAATTTTATTCCAAATTGCATAGACTGACGATTGTTACAAAATGCCGCAGCCTTCATCACTGAATGCGTAGGTTATTAAAAAATGCGTCGTTATTACAGTTGTAAAAGATAAAGCAAGCCTACTATCTTTGGGAAATATTTGAGATATCTTATCTTCTTAGCTAGCTTGATTAGGGCGTATATCCTGTATTAAGTGGATATTAGTCAAGCTCCTCTAGTTGTGTGCTTCAGTTGCATGTACAAGTTTCACTTTCAAGTAGATAATAACAATGTTGTGGTTGTACCTAGGATCCGACCAAACTTGAGAAATGTAGTTTATTCCCTGGGTGTGAAGTATGCAGATATAAAAACATGGCAGAAGGTATTCGAGCGTTTCCGAAAAGAGCAAGTCGCAACTGAAAAGAGAAAGTTGATGTACGCGCTCACAAGCAGTCGGAACCCACAAATTTTAAAGAGGTACGATGAGTTTTTTTTTCCCCTTCATTTAAACATGTTTGTTATTACTTTTCCCAAAAGCACCTAGGCTTATCTAGGAATTATAAAATTACATTTACTTTGATTTATTTTATACAGTCTCGCACACAAAAACGTAAACTTACACAGTAAGGGATATATTATTTCAACAATCAAACAATGGCCATCGAAAAGCGAATTTAAATAACTTTGTACTTAGCGAAAAAAGCACAGTTTACATCGCAATTTATAGACTGAACTCCTTAGAATAGAGAATTGAATTTCCTTATATCGCTGGTCGATGACCATGTTTGACCAAGGATATACGCAGCAGATGAGATTGCGTTGACCGGCATACCTTGCGCAATACAAGAAGTGTTTCACCGATTCAGAGTCAAGATCGCACTCGCAAATAGGCTACGCACAACAATTAATACCTATACTCCAAGACAAGGAAACCTTTTTATTGAACTTTTTTCTTCTTCTTATGGATTCTTTCAGTTTTCTTCAAGATTCTTTGGACCCGAAAAAGATTCGTTCTCAGGACTCCGTAGCTGTTATTAATTCGATAGCCCACAATCCGGAAGGTCGCCTATTGGCGTGGGAGTTTGTGCAGAAGAACTACGATTTACTCTTCAATAGGTAGGCGAATCTAAAGCATAGTTGTCCAAAAAAATTGAGCTGTGAATAGCACCAGCCATCTACTGTATGACGCTGATGTGTTTTTTCGCTCCCTCTATCAAGATATGGCAAAGGTTCTTTCGAATTCAGTCGTCTCATCAAGGCTACCACAGCGCACTTCAACACGGAGACGAAGTTACGGGAAGTAAGGAAATATTTGAACTCACTATGTCTTCTATCGTACTTACTTAAGCTTTGTCATCCAGCAGTCTGATCATTTCCACAGAGATTAGATTCCTGTATTTTGACATGGTGACTCCTTAATTAAAAAAAAACATTGTATTAGCGAAGCCCTTAGAGAAATGATTACATCTATCAGTTAAAATATGTAATAATAAAGATAAAGTTAGCAATCAATGTTGACAGGTTGAAATCAGTCTAAAGAAAAAGTGAACAATACGCTGGAAAAGTTAAAAAAAAGTCACAAATTATAACAAATTATTACAAATAACCATAACAATGAAATGACTTCGTAACCTTTCTAACCTAATTAGTCTGGCGAAGTTTTAATTTTAGTAAGTTGCTTCTTTAAAGAAACTGCATCGACGAGTAATTTGAACGCTTTTAAAAACAGTGGTTTTATAACACTGAGTGAAGTTATGAGATGAAAATCACTAAGTTCATGTTTATCGAGCTGATAAATACTTTCACATTTAGCTTGTTACACCATGTGGAGTGCGTTTAGTCCGATTTCCCTTAATTTTTAATTTTTTTATTTTTCAGGTGAAGAAATTTTTCAAGGATAAAGATACAGGCTCAGGCAAGTTGGCTCTACTTCAAAGTTTGGAAAGTATAGAAGCGAATGCCAAATGGCTGAATGCCCACCGTCTCACTGTTGTTGCCTGGCTTAAAAATTTCGTCAGCTCCCATGTTCACTCACCTGTCGATAGCCCACATCATCATGTACATGTAACAAGCTTAGACGAGAGATACAAATATGGACGGCCTTAAATACTGAATTCTGTTTCACTCGGTCAAGCTGGCTAAATTTAGATGGTATAACTTTGTGGTATGCTAAGAGTGCATCACTATAATTGCCTTCTGTGGATTTAAAACTTGAACCAGCCAAACCCTACCGTCGACTGACAATGAAAGTTAGATTTTCCTGACCTTAGGCTTAGTTTTAAAAAGTTGTTGAGGAATTTCGCTGGACAGGAGTACATTGAACTTCACACTTCGCACTCGACAGAGTTATACCTTCTAAATAAGCTGGACTGTACTTTAATTCCTGGGCTACAGTAAATCATGCTGTGAACCACTGAAATTCTTACAATCTCACTCGCATCTCTCGGGTTGCCTTTCAGTTTCTGTTTACAAGGCCATCTTTCACTCTAGATCATAATTGTTGATTTGCGTCAGTTTAATTTTGTAATTTTTCAAGATCATGAATTTGGTGTAAAGGCCAGATAAGAATAAGTACAGTTTACTGAAACCCGAAAGGGATCTAGTGTGAATGTAAGAATTACCATGGTTTCCTCGGGATTTTCTGTAGTGAATTTAATGTATAACTCTCTTGAAATCTTTAAATGAATTAACCTAATTGGAAAGTGCATGATTGGATTGTGAAAATAATAATAGAATAGTAGCTAATGTGGCTTAACTTTTATTTTTTAACTCAGTGTTGCTTGTATGTTTTGGATTTAGTTGTAGATTTTCCTCTCCATGTGGGAGGTTTCCAATTGTTTATTTTTTTATTTGGTTGGGTGGAATAAAAAGTTTGTAAGAGGATCAGCGAAATATATTACATATATTATTATTTATTCTTCAATTCATTCCTCGAAAGAAACTTCTGGGGATTTAAGGCACTAAAAGTGAGCTTCAGTTGGTCTTAAATGCTATTTGGCGAACATTTTTAGCTGGAGCGGCGACTCTAAAACTTTGAGACACTTGATTGTTTTCATTGGTTGTGGAGATTTAAAAGCGAAATAGTCCTAGCGATAAGGTCTCGTGGGGAAGTCAACATAGTCGCCTATTTCCAAGCACATTTTAATGCGTGAAAATTATAATGTAATCGAAAATTGCTCTTAAGTTTTGTCTTGATTTTGCTTGTAAGGTGGGGAGTTCAAGTGGAAATTAATACGCAAGTTTGGTCCCTATTTGTAAACAGTTTAACTGGCCTTATCTTTGGACGTGTTGAATTGTGGAACAAATTGTCCCCTCATTCAAAAAAAATACATGGCCCTTCCTTAGTAATGGGAACTTCTAAGTAAAGCGTTTATGAATAACAATTAATACAGCACTGTCCATTATAAATAAGGAACGAAGAAGAGAGGTAACCATTTTGCAACACAGGCCAAGGCTAGAATAAACTAACAAACCAGCTTTATTATCCTGAAGGATACGATGGTATTTCAAATCCTTTGGTTGTATGACCAAGGAGACCTTGTCAGCTTTTCTTCTTGTTGATGTTAGATGATGTATTCCTTTACAGTAAAGTTGGGGGCTACTTTGACGAATTGAAGTGTTCAGTAAGGAACACTTCATCCTTGCTTTTGATGTTTTTAATTCATGTGGGTTAAGTTGAACTTGTTGCACAGTGTTATCGAATAAAAGATTTTTCCTCCTCTATTCTGTTTTGCTCTATTCATGTCGAAGATGTAGCTGTTTTGCTCTTTATTTCGGCTGTACACAGCCTTGTGGTTTTTTGTTCACTTAAGGTGGCTCAATAGGGTTATGCAAGATCACGAAGCGCGCGCCAGTGACATCAATCGAAAGTTAATTTTTCTCGTTGTTTTTGCTATTTTTCAAATCAAAGCTACTGAAACATAAAAAACAAGGGCCTAAATTTGCTGTACAACAGTCACCTTTGAAGTCAAGGCTTTTAGTCCCAAATTAAAACTACTCAAATATCGCCATTTTTTGACGTCTATTTGACTTTGATTTCAATTTTCTTCAATTTCCTTCGGTAAAATTTTCTATTATTCTCCGACCGGGTAGAGTCTGACAAGACGAAACTTTTGAAATCGAAAAAAATAGGGGTTGTCAAGGTAGTTTTTTCGCTTTTAACATTTTTGTTGTTTTTTGGCTGAGCGAAAAACTTGTCCTACAAATTTTTCTGATAAATTCACAGCAAGGAAAGCTAAAAGGGTATAACATCTCTGCCAAATTTTAAGGAATTTCACCGAAGGAAATACGAGAAATCTGAGGGGGAACTTTCTATTTTCTCACCTCAATGACAACCACGTGATCAGAATAGGAACTCGCCAAGATCGCTATTTGAGCATGCGCGAACTTTCGAACCACGCGGTTTTGTCGAGAACAGGTGTGTAAACACGGGCGGTCATTATCTTTGACGTTTTTGTACAAACTGCTTTTGACCTGAAAGTCAGTTGAGATCATACCTTAATTTACTATGCCGCAGAATCCTTGGAAATCTCTTCGAAGTGTTTCAAAATTGCGGAGACTATTCTCGTCGTGTTTGTGACCCTTGGAAGCGATGAGCGACTGGACAATGGCGGTCTCGTCAAAATACACACAAGACCTTTCCGTCCAAATCGTTGGTACAAATTATGTAAATCCTCATATCTTAAGCCACTGCCAGCAATTTTTTCGGCAATGCTTTGCTTTATTGGGCTATCCGCATGACCTGGGTTGTACAGCTTTCCTCGAAAAGACAAGAGTCTCTAATGACGGTTGTCAAGATATTTCAGGTCTTCGGCGGCGTCCTTGACAGAGATTACAGAACTTCTGTTCACCAGCATTTCATCAGACAAAGCCAACCTAGGCGAAAGCAAGATTCTTCGAAGAGCGATCACGTCCTCTAGGGCGTCGTGGGCATCAAAGGTGGTTTGAAATAAATGTTCGTAAACAGAACTCTGCCCAGGCTTAGGAAATTTACCTTCTGCGTTTTGGATGGAAGAGTGCTTGCTTTTGATGAGTGATTTCATCAGTGTCAGAGTGTCTGCAAACCGGATGGAACTGATGGAACTGAGCTCCGCGATAAAATTTTCGCCACCGTTTCGAAGTATTGGAATATCAAATGTGGCGGCGTTGTGTCCAGCCAAGATTGTGCAAACAGGCTTTGTGGATCGTGTTGAAGCTGAATCTATTCTGGCCCTCAAAAAAGTTAAGAACTGCCTAAGTACTTGCGATAACTCAAAGGCTTCTACTAGTCGATTATCTTTGAAAAGTCGGCGGATTCCATTGACAGTTTTAACTGTAAGTTTGTTGACCTTTGACGCGTGAGAATCTATGTCTCTGGTTGGTAGAATGTAGCATGAGAATTGTTTAGCTGACCTATCCACGGCAGCGACCTGACATACTTCTGCTTATTTTCCCGTTGAATTTGTCTCGATGTCAAATAAAACAAAGTGATAAAATTTACTGTCATCAAATTTTTCCTTTTGAACTGTGGGTCTCGAAGTGTACTTCGGAACTGCATTTTCGTACTGTTCTTGTTGTTTCGTGACAGCAGCGGTTATATCATAAAGATCAGTGATTGAAAGTTCAGAATTGTTCAACTCCAATGTTGTCGCAGAAGAGTTCAGGTTCAGGCCAATGCCACTTTCATACATGGTACCTTCTTTACCCTCGTTTTTCGAGGTTTCTGAAATCTGGTGTTTGTGTAATTGTGATTGATGTCGTTTGAATGCAACTATTGATTTCCTTTGTTTGTCCTTCGAACTTTTCATGTCCATTTTCGTATTATGGTCTACACAGAAAAGACCTGGCTCTATGTTAAGTGACGCTAGAGTTTGAGGAATTTACCTGTAACCTAAATTTACTTGAGAGACAATGCAGGACACTATAATCATTGCTTTCACTTCCCCCGTAAAAGCGAATTTTGGGGTTCTTCGAGCCCACCACACTGTTCAGAGACTCGTTACGTTGAGAATTTGCTGCAGGTGCAAGTTTGTTTATAACAATGTCTGTGCTATATTCATCAAAGAGAGATTTCAGGGCTGATTGAATGCTATCTCCTTGGAGGTCTTTGCCATAGGGAAGATCTCTGTGACAATAATGAGAAGGGTCTTTCTTGTATCTACACCATGTTTCTCTACAACCAGTGTGGTCACCAAATGCATGAGGCACAATGCTTTGAATTGCAGATTTCATGTTTGTAGCATCCCCCTTATTTTGTGCAATACAGTATGTAAAGGATTTGACAAGGTAATTTATGACTTTCTGTGACAACACTGAACTGTTGGGGAACTTACTTCGTTGGCTCAAGTTGTATAGGCGTGTTGTAAGGGATCTTTTTATGTGAACTGTATCACTTCATTTTTCCACGCCATAGGGTACCTTTTGCTCTAGGTGAGATTCAGTCATTGAATCATCATCCCCGGTGTAAATTGAAAATTTGACATTTGATTTAGTTACCTTATTGAAAAGTTCAACTGCAGCTAAAGGCTCCATTGACTTTGAAGAGCCTGAATGATTTTTTCTACAGTCATGGTCATTTGGTTGTTTTCCTGCCTTTTTAGCTTCGTCACAGGAGTGGCACATTTTATTTTTTGTTGTGTAGTCAAGGACCTTACCAGTTGAAAGGCCCATGACTGCAGCATGTCCGGTCTTAGAGTTGAAACCTCGCCCCCGTTTCTGCCACCCCATGTCATAAGAACAGGCAATAGGTACCAAATTGTTCTGGTCAGGCTTGTTACCATTTTCAATTGCCTTCTCTCGTTCAAGGTTTAGGAATTGCTGGCAACTATTTTTTGCTACAAGCTCTATTGCCTTTCCAGCTTCCCTTTCCCGATTTTTAAAAGTCGATGAGTTCAGTGCAGGCACATTGAGGATTGAAAGTAAATTGTTTAAATGGGTGTTGCCCACTCCTGTGTGTAAACAGCCAAGGGCAGCTGTCGTGTTCACATCAAAGGTCAGTGGACCGCGTGCACCAGATCTGCTCTTTTGATGTTTCCCCCATTGCATTGGCTGCATATAACAGTAAACGTGCTTGCCAAGCCACTGTGCTGTTCTTCAATGACATTGCCAAGAGACAAAGGGCCTAGAAATATTGTAAAATACACTGTAAACTAACAGGGAAAAAAGACTCCACAATATTTGTTATGTTCTTTTATATGATCATGGTGTAAAATATGCTATAGTGCAGTTAAAAATAGTGAGAATTTACCGTAATGACAAAATAAACATTCCTTCAGACCATCTGTGAGGGTTTCTAAGTCCACCAGTCTGGATCCTTGTGGCAGGTTCGCCTTCCTCTTAGCTTTATTCTGCTGATGGGAATCAGGGTTGGAGTCAACAGAAAAGGTGGGCCGATAATTAGGACAAGTTTGACAGGAAAATCTTACCAAAACTTAAGACTTCCGAATAAAGAAAAACGTACTGACCTCACGTGCTCGTGTCATTCGTTTTGCTGGGGGTTCGTTTTCCTTGGATGTGTTATCATACTGGAGCTTCCTTTTGGCATTCCACGTTTTGAACCCTCCGTGTAACCTTTTTATTTTTGTTTCTTTTCTGGTTTTGATCGCTTCCACTTTCCGAAAGCTACCCGACGCATTACGGATGTTGTGTAGGCGTTGTGTAAACTTCTGGTCTTTCACTGTCAATATTGTGCTCATTACTGGAAAGTATCGATGCCGTTTCACTCTCGTCAAGTAAACTTCGCGATTATGTGACAAAAATTGTGCACTCGCGTGAAGCCGCCATGTTTGTTTACATATTTGATGCCATTTAAAAGCTCGCGCCATTTTCGTACCCATTCTTCGCCCGGCCAAAAAACCCTATTGGGCCACCTTAAGGTTGAAAACGTAAAGCGAGCGCGCGGGAATTTCGTCGGCGCCCGTGGATCCGACTCCCTTCCTCCTCCTCCCCCCCCCTCCCTTCCCCCCCTCCCTTCCCCCCTCCGATTTCTGAGGCTCCTAGATAGATAGATAAAGGCTTATAGTTTCTAAAGAAACTGTTTGGGGCTGCGTCGGTGGGGGTAACGAAATAATTTGGATATATCAACAAAGTTGAAATGGTAATTGGCCACCGTAACGATTACAGAAGCTGACGTTTCGAGCGTTAGCCCTTCGTCGGAGCGAATAGAGGAATTGTGGGTTGTGTGTGCTTTTAAAGGCAGAAAATGGAGCTACGTTATTGGTGGGAACATGGCAACGAGAAATGTTCTTACAAACAGATTCAATATGGGTATTCCAGCTTAAGTTTTCATCGATAAATACACCGAGAGACTTTGTTGACGACGCCTGCTCAATGGGAAAATTATTAATGGTAAGAGACATTGTCTGACAAGTAAACTCGCCTTTGCCTTGAAGTTATTATTAAGAATTCGGTCTTAGTCAGGTTCAATGTGAGTTTATTAGAAGACAACCATGTATTAACAGATTTCAAATCTTTGTTAAGATAATCATCAATTTCGTTTAAATCTTTGCCAGCATACATTCGAGGATGAGAAAAATTAAGGCACTGAGGTGAATCGTTAATATAGAGTAAGAATAAAAGCGGGCCCAGAATCTTGCCTTGAGGCACACCGCAATTAAGGAACTTTGGCGTCGATTTAGAACAATCGATTTGGCAGATCTGTGTTCGGTCAACTAAATAGGAGCGAAACAAACGCAAAGCTAGTCCACGAATTCCGTACGAACGAAGCTTAGATAAAAGAATCTCATGATCGACTGTATCAAATGCCTTCTTTGAATCTAAGAAGACAACAGTATTGATCAATCCACGGTCTGTATTAAAAGCTCAGCTATCGGTTGCCTCGAAAAGAGCCGTAACCGTCGAGCGTAATGAACGGAAACCGGACTGATGTTTGGAAAGAAGATTATACTTCGTAAGATGGACAGACAGTTGATCATAGATTATCCGCATAAAAACTTTTGCTACCACAGGAATTACTGAAATGGGGCGATAATTGGATGGATCATTGCGCTTACCTGAATTTTAGTAGAGAGGGGAGACTCTAGCATTTTTCCAATCATTCGGAAATACACCTGTTTTAAATGATTGATTAAATATCAATGATAGCGACTCACAGATTAAATCGGGGCTTTCCTTTAGGAGTTTGGCGGGGATATTATCGGGGCCAGTTGCTTTAGATCTGGAAAGTTTCGATAAAAGCGAATAAACATGTGCAGGGGTGGTTTCACAAAAGGAAAACAGTTTGTCAGTTTCGATTGGAAATTCGGAATAGCTAACGGTCGCCTCTGCAACATCCTTACTAAGATTTGTACCAATTTCCGAGAGAAATGTATTGAAGATCTCCGCAGCTTCCAACGAGCTCTCCGATTTTTGGCCACAATATTCAACTTCATTTATAACTGTTCTTTTTGATTTACGACAAGTTAGTTCATTAATAGTTTGCCACTCCTTTTTTTTCTTGTCCTTTTTTTTCGTCGGGGCTCTTGATAATAATCTTAGAGAAACAGATGGTCTGATAAGACCACATTGAACAATAGGCCCAAGCTGTTTTCGTTCTTACTGTAAGCCGGTTTTTTTTAGCATCGTTGACGAAGGTTAAAATTTGCTGTCTGTAGGTTTTTTCTACGTACGTCTGCATTTTATCTTATTTTAATCCGGTATTCAAACCATTATACCTTTTACCAGAAGCGTGTAGGTTATGTGCTTGTACTCGGGCATACTTTCATGGATTGAATTGTCCAATCAGGAGCACTGTTATAAACGGACAGCACCAAACATATCCTTTGAGCTGACTGATCAGATGGCTGACTAGTGTCTAATAATTTTCCATCTCGGCCAGCATAGCGTGTTGGATCATTCGTGTTTATTGAGATGCCGGTTCGTATTCTCATTTTAGACGTACTTCGTTGTGTGATAGGCAAAACTAATGCACAGCTTGATATCGTTTTGACTCACTCGACATAAAAGCTTATCGCACACGTACTTGTTGACTCACACAAAAGGCAAAGTTCTGATGAAAGACAATATCTTTCTGTCATACTACTTAAAGACCCCTTGGTCTAAAACTTGTTGAAAAGCAAGCTTTTGGGGAAAAGAACTGAAATTAGAGTTGTCACCAAGACCCACCAAACCTAGCTTACAAGAATTCCTTTTTCCTAAATTTAGGCCACACATTGTTCTTCATCGTTCTGATAAACGATTTGGTGTTTAGAATTCCTTGTGTCAACTACAGATCTATTGGTGGAAATGGAAAGTGTTTTTTTCTTCAGAATTTCAGCCCATGTACACATGGTCCATTTATTCTAGATAATGGCACTTAAGGCTTTGAAATCATATGGCACACCGCTAACACTAATGACTCAGAAATAGACAAAATAGCACAGTTCCTTATTTTATCGGTTTCACACTTTTAATTTGCCAATCTTTACCCTGATGTTTGGGTCTCCAAATCTTTGCCCTATTTCGAATCAAAACATAAAATTTTTTTTCAACCGTTTTCAAATATAAACATGATCAATACCAACTTCAACCCCACATCTAAAATTGCCGTTGATTTGCGAACCTTTCAGATGCTCAGTTGTAGCGTAATTAGACTTCGCATCAGTGCCGAAGTCAAGAATTGGTAAAACTTGCCTTAAAGCTCGGCTCCAATGTCATATCGTTGTTATTGACTATCATTTGGAGTGGAAAAAGACCTGTAAGGTTCCCCTCTAAACCATACCGAAACTAAAGATCAAAATTCATACCTACTTTATAGGACAAAAACGGATGTAAAAATCTTTCCCCTGGGTGCAGCATATTTCCATATAGTTTATAACGGGAAGTAATCTGCCAATTCTGCCACCAACGTGGGATATTATCCGTCTCCCACTTTACATCATAATTTTATAGGCTTGACTGGAACCCAAAGCTTTTGTTTTTAATAACCTTGAACCGTTGGGAGAGCGTCCTTGGATAAGATGATTGTATTCTTATTATCATCACCGTTTCTCAGTTTCCCCGGTGATGGACAATGGTGAGCACAACTCAAGTGGCGAGACAACGTAATTGTTGTTTACTCAGTTACTTGTCACCTGAAAATCTGCAATGCAAATTGGAGGTGGCTGTTTTGCAATGAGCGAAAAAAATCGAACAGCAGTTAAAAGTATATGAAATTACATAGCATCAAGAACTTTATCAACTGTACTTTATGGAATGGTTCTGAACCCATCATTTGTTTTCCATTTGGACATAACACGAGCTGATGAGATGTTGCTGCCAAACATGCAGCTAATTTGGGCGGTCTGGTCTCTTCTTTATTGGATGCGTTCAGGGTTAACAGAGTCGTATTTAGGGCACCGAGGTTTCGCTCTAGATGAAAGGATCTCACAGGGTCAGGAATTTCCATGGCATACGATACGACTTCCACGAACGTTATTCCCTACTAGCTATAAAATCACACTGCAAACTGACTTGAAATCATTCAATGTCAAAGGAAATGTTACCATACAAGTTAATTGTGAGAAGCAAACAAGACATATTATTCTTCATTTAAAAGACATGAAAGTATCAAGGACAGCCGTGTTTGAAACTACACAACGGAGAGAACTCTTTCCTCTTAAATCGGCTGGAAGAGTTAAAGAACTGGAGAAATGGAGGGAAAACAGCGGAGGAAGAGGCAGATGTCGAGATATAAGAGTCACAAAGACAATGCAAAATAGAACTCTTGAAATGTTTCTCATTGAAGTCAGTGAAGAGCTCACGCAACGTAAAAACTACGCGATTTATATAGAATTTGAGTATCCACTGACAGACAAACTTCTCGGATTCTACAGAAGTTCGTACAAGACGAAGAGTGGCGTGAAAAGGTCAGTAAAACAAGCTACGGTCTTTTAAGTTATAAAATAAAATGATTCGTTGCACCGAGATTAATTTGAACGAAGTCTCTAATATCAGCCTCTGTAAAGTGATGGTGCATAATATAACGTGCTTGTTGTGATACAATAATTATGAGTTAGAGCGAATCCATTCGCAGTGACGAATGGCTCACGCTTGAAAAGTCAGCTTTATAATCTCTTTACGGCGGCCATTTCACGTCATCAAGTCAGTTGATAAAACCAAATCAGCAAGTTCATAACTATTTGCATGACAAATCAGAATTGAATGTTTTTCGTAACTTATGCCACGCACTGAGGTGGATGACAGCGTCTCTACAGATGAGCGACTCTCGGTATCATTTATATATCATAAGTAGCTTTCTTTGTTTTTATTTTAATGAGTAAAGCTCCAAAGATTATTTCAGCAATGAATGGTTTCCTTGTTCATTGTTAGTGACCACGTACAGTAGTAGAAGCACTTACCTAGTTGACTCAGTCGTTTGATTTGCGCTCTGATTCGGTTGTTTCCTCGATGTGATTAATTTCTTTCCTCATTCCTCTGCCCCATCAATAGCGCTCGATTAAGAATATTCACAAATGTCCTTCTCCTCTGTTAATAGCGGTAATAGGCCTTATGCACGTCACGTCAAAATACCAAATTTTAACCCAATCCTCGCTTTCAAGGAGCGGACTGCTGAAAGCATTTAGAAGAGCGCAATTATGGCTAAATCGAAGGATAGTAAAATATGAATCTCGCCATCCAGTTTTTCCGATTCTCTGTTTCTCCAGTTTTGAAACCATTCTCCGATTTTCGGATTACACGATTCGTCCGGTTCTACGATTATTCCAGTTCTCCATGAATTCAATACGATTCCCTGATTTTCCCGATTATACGATTCTTCCGATTCTCCTCCGATTATACCAGGTTTTCTGTTTAGATGTCATATCTAATGAATGAAATAATCCACCCTGTAAAAGTCAGCTTTACAATGTGAACACACTGTGCTTTCATTGTACTCGCGCTCTAACAATTACTTTATTTTCCTTTGCATTTTAAGTGTTCCTCTGTAAGTTCGTTGCGTGTTCGACCACAAACCACATGAATACTTTAAATTTGAATTCTGCCATTCGAACGCTCATGTAAAAGCGATTGCTCTGTTTTGCGAATTCAGTGTTTGTTCCTCTGATTTCTCTGAATGTTTCTATGTGAGGATGTTGGTAGGACTTGGGATCGTTTGGAAGCATACATGCAACACGGCTCTTCGTTCTTCACTACATGAAAAACATCAATTAAAAACATCTCAAGATCTGAAAAATTTTTGCGCCGATCAGTATACGATTCTCCCGACTATAGTCCGATTAAAGCCAAGTTTTCCGTTTGAAAGCAACGCGAGTGCTCTCAAATTTCCCAGGTACTTCATGTGATGATGATCGCGCAGCTGACCCATAAAGTAATTGCAAAATAACATTCTCAATCTGGTAGTTTTTTGTTGTATATTCAAGCTGTCAATCTTTAGAAAGACACGACACGTGACTTATTTGTACCCATTCCTTTCTTTTTTCTTCTTAGGTATTTGGCAGCCACATTATTTGAGCCGACTTTCGCCCGAGCGGCGTTTCCATGTTTTGATGAGCCAGGAATGAAGGCAAAGTTTTCTGTTACGATTATCAGGGAAGGAAAATACTCTTCTCTGTCAAATATGCCCCTTATGCAAACGGTAAAAATAACAACGTGTGTTAATTCTTTGACTCCCAAGATCTTAGGTAGGCAGACAAGCTATGAGAATAAAGATAAATATCAACTAGGGCATTCTTAGACGATCCAACACCAAATTCTCCAAATTAAGATCACTGTTTCTCATAAAATTCTCATGATCCTAGTTTGGAGAATTTGATATTGGATTGCCTAATAATACCTTAGTGGATATTTTCTTTATTCTTATAAATTGTATTGATATTGTGAGGAGAAAAGGGTTAAATTTCCTACAGAATAAACGTCTGCTGCTAAACTGCACATACAGATCTTGCAGACTGAAACTCTTATCTTAAAGAAGTTGGAGAATTTCAGCGAGAGAGTGTAATTTTAGTCATTGTTGATTGTTTCGATAACTCATTTTGTGAAAATCAGACTACTTGAAAAAAAGTTGTGATGATCTGGGAACTCAAAAGGTCCTCAATAGCACACAGAGCGACACCGGCACAGAGCACAGTTTTTAAAATGTGGAAATCTCGAGCCACTTTGCTGCTCAATCCGCACATGCAGTTGTAATGTTCCTTTTTGGGGGGAAATCGTGCCCCTTTGCACATTTTTTGAAGGATCCTTCCCAATCCCTTGTCCCTGCTGAGAATATTATAATTTGTTTTTCGTCTCTTTGTTTGTTCTTTGTTTCAATTTTAATGGGAAGCAAGAACAGGGTACTAGGTTCACTTACAAACTTACAAGAAAGTAGCATAAACCCTCAAATCCTTCCAAGAGTTCGTGATCGACACGTCTTTGCTTTCAGGTCAAGGTTGGAGATGATTTATTCGCGGACCATTTCCAGGAATCAGTTAAAATGAGCACGTACCTGGTGGCATTTCTTGTGAGCGACTTCGCCCACAAAGAGACGACAACGAGCGGTGGTATTAAGGTCCTAAACAATTCATAATTTGCATTTTTTTGAAGCCTTAAGTTTAAGTGTTTTTGACGTGACAGGAAAAATGTCTCTAATTACAGTTTGCTACGCCTTTTAGGTTCGTATTTGGACCCCACCACCGCAATTGGCTCAGGCTTCATATGCACTAGATATTGCTACAAAGACTCTCTCAAATTATGAAAAATTCTTCCAGATAAATTTTCCTCTTCCCAAGCAAGGTAAGAAAAGTTGAAAAAATTTCGGGAAGTTGCATGTGTGTCAATACACAGTTATGCTTCTGTGCCTCTGAAATTCTGGGGGCTTCAGAACTGATGTTTCCTCATAGTTTCCATGGACATATTTGGCCTTTCCTTTGGTCCTTCTAATTGTTTATCACAATTTCTGTAGATCTTGTTGTTATTCCTGACTATTCGACTGGTGCTGAGGAAAACTGGGGACTAATCGGGTTTACCAGCTCAATGCTCCTCTTTGATCGTAGTAAGACATCAGATGAATTACAACAAAGTGTTTGTGAGACTGTAACACACGAGTTAGCTCATCAGGTCAGTAAACAGAAAATTATATTCCTGAGATGTAAATAGCCTTAGAAAAAAGGAATGGTAGCGAATAAATCATGAGTGAATATTGGTGATTGATTGGCAAAATATACCTACTTCGACAAGAAACTTAACTCCAGGTTCAAAGTTAGGTTTAGGCCCTCCCTTGTAAAGTTTTAGCAAGCCCAGTCAGATTATTAGGGCTGGAAGCCGAAATTGCATTTATTGCTCCTCATTGACCTACCCCTGGTCCAGCCGTCCATCTTGAGGACGGCAAGACAAGGAAGCGACGAGAAACTGGGTCATGATTGTAATAGCTGACGTTTCGAGCGTTAGCCCTTCGTCGGAGCGAATAGGGGAATTGTGGGTTGTGTGTGCTTTTAAAGGCAGAAAAAGGAGCTACGTGATTGGTGGGAACATGGCAACGAGAAAAACACGAATAAATTAGTGGAATGAAAAGCGTTCGTTGATACCTGTAGGATTTAGACTGCCGGTTTAAAAGATGAGCTTTTGTTCAAGAGTTTTCCGGCTTTCCGTGCTACTAAGTGTAAGGAAAGACCGCAGATTGCCATGTGTTGCTTAGAATGATTAGGTAAATTAAAATGTCTAGCGACTGGTTTCGATGTGTCCTTGTCATTCCTCTCCACGACGCGAAGGTGTTCTCGGAATCAGTCACCTAGTCTTCTGCCTGTTTCGCCGATGTAAATCTTTTTGCAATAAGTCCAAGTTATGCAATAAATTACATTGGCGGAGGGGCACGTGAAGTGATTCGTGTTTTTCTCGTTGCCATGTTCCCACCAATCACGTAGCTCCTTTTTCTGCCTTTAAAAGCACACACAACCCACAATTTCCCTATTCGCTCCGACGAAGGGCTAACGCTCGAAACGTCAGCTTTTATAATCGTAACGGTGGCCAATTTACCATTTCAAGTTTGTTGATATATTCAAATTATTTCGTTACCCCCACCGACGCAGCCCCAAACAGTTTCTTTAGAAACTATCAGCCTTTATTCATGATTGTAATAATTGAACTATACAATATAAGGCAACTTGCCACCGTAGGAGTTCCTAAATACGATAATTTTGGTGGTCATCATCTAACCTTGAACGAGTTTTGTTTTAGTGGTTTGGGAATCTCGTAACTATGAAATGGTGGAACGATCTTTGGTTGAATGAAGGTTTTGCTACGTACATGGAAAACATAGGAGCAAGCTTTGTTGAACTTCACTGGAGTATGATGGACCAGTTTGTTGTAAAGAAACTTCAGGTGGCTTTCAGTGAAGATCAGTCGAGCTATTCTCATCCAATATCAGTTGATGTGAGAGATCCCAAGGACATTGACAGCTTATTTGACTCTATATCTTACGAAAAGGTTTGAATAAACCCTCCCGATATAACGACTGAGTTAGAAATTTAACAAGTGATGCAAACACTCAGATATGACAACTGCGCACATTAAACAAACCTTAAAGCAACATCACAACAACTGTCGCTTGCTTTGTAGGGAGCATCTGTAATACGAATGTTAAAGAATACCATCGGCCATGATCATTTTACTGCTGGTCTGCGGTCATACCTCCAAAGATATGCGTATAGCAACGCAGATACCGATGAACTGTGGGGAACGTTGTCAGAAGTAAGTTGTCGATGATGATGATGATAACGGTTTTCCTCTTGCGCCAAATGCATGCTCTATCGCAAACGTGCCGGCATACGGCAATCAAATTAACGACGAAAGCAATTCGGAATTACTTTTGGTTTGTATATGTACTACACCACCCTCTTAACAAATCAGTTAACCGATAGGATACATAATTTCAATCAGTCGCGACTTTGTTTCACGGCTTTCTCCTGGGCTTGAGGCCGGCTAGGTGAGTGCAGTGTCTTAATTAGCTCTTTTTGATGATGGCACTTGTTTCTGATTGGCCGTGAAATTGACATTGGTTTTGATGCTATACGCTGGTCACCTTTTTCCACTTTTCTACTTGTTTGTCTTCCAGAAAAGTGGCATCAACGTAAAAGAAATGATGGACACCTGGACACTTCAAATGGGTTTACCAGTTGTTACTATCAAGCGCCTGAACCAACATAAGGCAATCGCTGACCAGAAAATATTCCTTATTTATTCTGGTGCCAGACCACAAAAGAGATCTCTATTTAAGTAAGTTGCATTCATAAGATTTCTATTACTTACATCAATCGCTTACATTACTCCTTGCTCGTATTATTTGAGTGCCACTATACGTAAAACCAAAACGATGTCGCTTCGGTCGTCAGTTTTAATGATAAGGAGTCACAACTAAGGAATCCTTTAGAAATAAATGATCATAAATGACTGATTTTCAAGCACATCTGCTTAGCGGTAATTTTAAGATTCAATATATGTCTAACAGAAAAAGTAAAGTACCATTTATACAAGCCAAGCCAAATATTTTCTATCACCCATAAGCTGCTAAATATGCCCCTGAACTTTATCTTGGTCAATCTGCTATTGTTTTTTATAGTTATACATGGAACATTCCGCTGACTTATGAAACTCAGAAGGACAAGAAAACTATACAAGTTTGGCTGAATAGGGGAATTGGTATGGAAATGCTGTCTAAAATACCCTATTGTAGGGCCAGTTGTTTTCCATCGTTCAAGATTGATGGTAGTCACGTGAAGTAATTATGGCAAAACTTTTGAATTTTTTTTCAGCTTTGATTGCTTGGTCAAAGACATCTGGGTGGATTAAAGCTAATGTTGATCAGATTGGTTATTACAGAGTTAATTACGATATCGACAACTGGAAAGCTCTGTACAACCAACTCAACACAGACCATACAGTAAGTACAGATATTCTCCTAGGAAACAGCAGTTGTTTACAATTAGTTTACATCTTTATTATTTTTATTATCTTATTATTATTGGCTGAATAATTACCAAATTCATTGTCGCAATGACCAAGGTTATGGAAAATCCTAATAGCTACCCTAATGAAAATCCTAATGACTGATGACGAATTTCAGGAGATTTTAACCTGATGGAAAGTTAGAATGATTTTGCATTAGCAGCTAAAGCATGCACTATGCAAAATTGCAGGTAATCAGTGCAGCCGACCGTTCCGGACTGATTGATGATGCATTTCATCTAGCAAGGTAAACAATTTCATTTCACATGCTTCCTTCTGCATTTCGGTATATTTACTATTTACGAATGAGATTTTATTCTATTTTCTATCAAGTCTTTTTTCTCCATTTACTTATTAATTTCTACCTCTCCACCCTATTAACTGCGGTTGTGTTGTGCCTTTTTTGCTCTTTTCCTCTCACAATATTCAGCAATGTGCAATTGTGCTAATCTCTTTACATAATGTGTCCAAATATAACATTTACTTAGGAGCGACGAGCTCGGGTATGAACTGGCCTTAGAAATGATTGAATACATAAGGAATGAGGCAGAGTATTCGCCGTTGATAACTTTCCTACGAAACATGGACTACATTGGCGAGCAGTTAACTCTGCGCAAGGCTTATGATGTCTTCAAGGTAATCCCTGTTCGTTGTCAACAGAATTTGTATCCTTTCTACATCAGTTGCACTTTCAAGGAAGCCTTATTATTTTTGTCTCGGTGAGCAGATATCATTGTGTATAAGGTTAGAAGAAATAGAAACAAATTCTTGTTCATAATTAAGTTTGACATCGGACCTCATTTTTATTGGAACTAAGGGTAA
Source organism: Stylophora pistillata (assembly GCF_964205215.1). NCBI lineage: Eukaryota > Metazoa > Cnidaria > Anthozoa > Scleractinia > Pocilloporidae > Stylophora > Stylophora pistillata. The sequence continues at coordinate 505,586 of NC_142519.1, forward strand.
CACTGTTTATGGTTTCGATGGAAAAATATTAACAAACTTGAAATAGCTGTGCAGAGTGTAATATGAGAGGAGTGAAAAATTACTATTGTTTTCCTGCCACAGAGGTATATGCTTCAACAACTTCGACCATCAGTATGGAGACTGGGATGGAATGACAAAGGAACGCATTTAGAAAAGTAACTTCTCTTGTTTACCCAAGTACTTTGTACTGAATTTAAGTTTAAAATGGATTGCTTCTTTTAGATAACACTTTGTAAATTTGTTAGAAAGAAATTTATTATTTAAGGTTTTGCCAAATCTGCCTCCAATGAAAGTGAGGTCGCTTAAGAATGCTATTTAATTATTTTTCCAACTCTCCTGCTAATTCATGCTTGATCATGGCCTATTGTTGTTTTTCAGAATGCTGCGGCCAAAGGTTCTCTTTAAGGCTTGTGATTATTCAGATCAGGACATCATCTTGAAAATCAAGACCATGTTCACACTTGCGATGGAAGAGGGAAAAATGTGAGTGTCTTTCCTTCCACAGCCGCAGTTTCATCTTCTATGTTTGGCAGTGCTTTACAAATGGCACACTGATTAATCTCTCTGTCTGGGTAAAAGACTTCTTATGTTGATTAGGAGTTAACGTCACTATGAGTCGCGTTTTTTTTGGATGACTCTCGTCCCAAAAAAAGCCTCATTGTGGAGGAAATGATCAAATAACTTTTCTTGTCTTGTTTTTCTTTTTCACGATACAATGTGCATCCTAAAAGACAAAGCCACTGACATAATTCATTTTTACAGGATCCCATCAAACTTTCGTTCTTTAGTGTATTCAGTTGGTGTAAAAGAAGGTGGTGCGAAAGAATGGAATCAGGCTTTTGAAAAGTACTTAACGACTCACATCGCTTCCGAAAAAGATATACTTTTGGATGCACTCACTTACACCAGGAATACTCAGATGATACAAAGGTTGGTTTTAAGTCGGGTACTCCACACCAAAATGTATCCTACAACTGAATAGGACAGGTTTTGTGCCCCCAGAGAGAGAACCTCTATTGAAATGAGCCTGCAACATAGGCCCAAACATTCGGATTTTCACATCACCTCAAACCAACAGGCCTCCGGAACACTCTTAAGGCCAAAAGTACTTGTTGAATCAATTATTTAAAGCAATTTTCTTCTAAAGATTATGTTTTTGTTATTCTAACAGACTAAACCTTCTGAAAGTGAGATTTATCGGAACTCGAAAGCGGGCTGTTGACTCCGTCCCTGAGTTTGATATACCTGAGATTCAGAACGTAGTCTTTTAAGTCCCTTTCGCCACTCTAATAAAAACCCGCACCTCTTTAACTATTTTTGGCTTTCTTTCAATTTTCCGCCACCAGATGCTTAAATTATTCATTGGATAAGACAAAAATCTCTTCTCAAGACACACTTTCAGTAATCAGCGGGGTGGCGTCTAATCCTGAATCATGGGAAATGGCTTGGGACTTTGTTCGTGAAAACTGGCACATTCTCTACAAAAGGTATGAGGAATAACAACCAAGTAATCGCACTCAGAGACGATACCACTGACTTATATCGATAAAAATACTTCTTTATTCCTTTTTCCCTTGATGCTCATCTTTCAATCTCAAATCTCCAAGCTCTTCCTGATCATCTCTTCGCAGTACACACATGGTTCTCCAGGTCCCCCGGCTAAAGCAATCTCCTTGACAAGTTTTCTTTTATCATTTTCTGCCAATGAACTGCGTTTGAGACAGATATTTCAAAAGCAATTCATCTTCCAATTCTCTTTTTTTTTTTTGCGTCGTCTCTCGTTTAAGTTTAAGTTTAAGTTTAATAATGCTTTTTACCACTGTACAAGAATAATAAACAATATAGAAGATAACAGAATAAAAAGAAATGTCTAATGCATAACCACGCATCTAGATAAGAAAGAAAACGGAGGAACTACTATGTCTTGCTATAGTATATTATAATAAATATTACAATAAAATCTAAATACAGAAATTTATAGTAAATAATACAAAACAACTAAGTACGAAGATAATTAAATAATCGATTTTTAAAGACATTTAATCTGGGAGCCGACATAACAAAATTAGTACTTTGACATCCTGAATTCCGTTGGTTACGAGCTATGGGTAAATTTAGCTCAATTGGTTAGAGCGCCGGATTATGTTGTGCGGCACCACTACTCATGGCCTTAAAATAACTGAGGAGAATTTGCTACCTTTCTATAATATCAAGAAATGAATAGATATTCTAGTCTACTCGGATAAGGACGAATAAAACCGTAGGTCCCGTCTCCTGCAAGGGTAGGGGCAGGAGACGTTAATTTCCTACGCACGAGATTACTGTGAGGTGGATGTCCTCCCCGGGGTGGGATGGAGGGGTACACACGTACACGAGCACTCAGTATTGTATTGTATTCTCTGTGTGAACAGGTGATACCCTTCTCTTCAACTATTATTTTCATATGTATAGGTTCCAAGATGGTGCAATTGAGGAAAAGATTCGTACAGAAAATTCGCATATTTGAAGCTTGGAAATTCAATGAAACATAAAATAGATTGCGTTAATTTCTGAGCAATGTACATATATAATCGCAGGTTTCCGAATGAGGTAATCAAAATAGCTTCCAAAATCGAAGTAGGATAATCGCGTTCAAAATCGGTCGAAATCCGGCGGTAGTAAGCGCCACAAAATGATACTTGAAAAATAAATTGCAGCATCTGTGTAATGGCAGAAAACTGATCGATCTTTACCACGATAAAAATTAAACTAAAAACTTTTACCCTTAGGTACAGTCGCGGATCCGATCAATGGCCAGTGTTGATTAAATCTTTGATGTTTAAATGCAACACACCGGCTCAGCTGAGCCAGGTAAGATATTTGACTTTGATGCATAATTGGAAGGGACGAATCAGGGGCAAGTTTAGGGGGTGCAGAGAGGTCGCAGGTGGTGCGCTTTTTAGACGTGCATCCTAACTGAACGAAAAGTTACTCAAACAAAATAAATTATTTCGTTATTATTTCAAATCCTTTCGTGTTTGCTAACTTGAAGTAATGTCGCAGAACTGTTTTCTCGGGGCTTCCTCTTGGATACTTCATATAAAGAAGGGCGGGAGGAAGAATTGCTGAATCTTATCAGCAATTCACTTCACTGTCCGCCATACAATTCTTATGATAGTAATTCGGAGAATTATGTATTGGATCAACTAATAATCCCCTAATTTATGTTATCCTTTATTGTAATCACTTGTCTGCTAATATTGTATTGACTTTTGGAAAATAGAAATTCTTTCTTGGTCACTCATGGGAGCTAAAATGTTTAGCCTTCTAAAAGTAACTTTGTTGGCAAATGCACGTTTTCCAACCGACTTTTAAGTTTACTTGTGTATTTTGCGTGATCCGTTACAGGTCACGGAATTCTTCAAGGATTACAAGCCCACAGACGCAGCCTATCGCCAGGTGAAAATGGGAATAGAGCGAATCCATGCAAATATACATTGGCTCAGTAGGCACGAGGAAGAAGTCACTCATTGGCTCAATCAACATGTGCAGATCTGACAAAAGAGACTAATAACTCACAGTTTAATGGAAAAACATCCAGGCTCATTTTCTGTTTGATTGTATCGTTTTGTAAATGTAAATAGGTATCAAAAAGTTGAATAAAATAGATGTAACTTTGTTAATTAAGATCGGCTTCAAAAAATAAAATATACGAGAATGAAATCTTGCCAATTCAACTTCAGAAAAGACAGTCAAATAGACTGTGTTTAAAAAATGAAATATCTGAACTCAAAGGCTTTCGGAGCTAATTCAACTTTTTTCTGAGTGACGAGGCAACCTTAGGGGTTACAGAGAAACACATCCAAGTCACGTCAGTTAATAATATTACAGGACTAGCCTGAAAACTTCGGTGAGACTTTGAAATTATTTGACGGAAATTGCTGAAGATATATAGATGTTCCTCTTTGCTTATGATTTGTATTCATATGCGAGTCATATGAAGTGCATTTTGTTAATCTATGACTATCAGACCCAGGGTTGAAATTCTTCTTGCACATAATTATCCACGGTATGAAATTTTTAGAACAGGAACAGTGAGACGTTAGTTTTAAAGAGCGAAACACGACCTTAAAAGTGCGCGAATTTTTCGTAATTCGTCCCCACGCCTAAAGTTTACCTGAGACTATTAATTACGTATCATTGTTAAAGAGCCTCAATAATTGTTGGTCAACGACTCTTTTCTTCAATCACCGTGGGAAAAAATCTCCAGAATGATATAAGTAAAAACTTTGATCGATTTGATTGCCATAAAAACGAGTATTTTCCGGTTTTGCATGAAAAAAACCAACGGTTACAAAAGGCTGAAACTTGTGTTATATTTTCACTGCTTAAAAGTGAGTAGCTTATATGATGTGTGGTCTCAGCCTCTTAACTGCTGACCATAAGTCTCTGGACACCTTCATTGCTTCTTCCAAGTCACCTTTACCGTCGAAGAATCCAAATATTTGAGCTTCTGTGAAGTTTCTGGAGGGTTTAAGAAACCTCGAACCTTTTCCGTCATATTTCACTACTTCCTTTACTCGAAGGAACAGATTTCCATCCGAGATTTTGTAGATCGAGGTCTTATCATGTCTGACAAAAGAAACTTTCTTTTGGAAGTCACTTGCCAGCTCCAAACTCGTATCGTCTGGTTTGCTGAGGATTGATTTTGTTCTAAACTTTTCGTAACCGGGTGAGCTCATAACTTCGTCTTTATCATCTCCAAGTTTTCTTTCGGAACAGACGGTGACGCGGAAATCGATATCACGTGATTTCTTACCTGCAGGGCGCGGGGCTTTGACATCTGCTACCACCCAGTTAATAGGAGGGATGTCTACGTCACAAAATTGCAACTCGCTGTCATAAAGAACGGTCTTGGTGTGGTTCCTACCTTCCTTTATTCCCAGGGTATACGTCTCTTCATAACTTTCTTGAGAGGGAGTGGGGAACGCTGCAGTCCAGCTCTCGGCGCCACCTAAAACTGGTATGAATTTATGTGTCATCAAATTTCGTTTTTGGGCCTGATTCGACCCAGGCCGGTTTTTAGCATCAGCGGTCTGACTCAGAATTTCCTCGACGGCTCCAACTTTTGGTGCATGAACTTGTGCATTTTGGACATAAATGCTACCAAATTCGGCCCTGATCATCAGTCTTTCAGTACCATGAACGTACGGTAGATACTCCTGCTTAAAAACCCCCATTTGAAATGAAATCAAGCTCAGTAATTTCTGTTCTGCCAAATCCCTACTGCGTTCATCGTTGAGGCCGAGCGCTAGTAAGCTATTCAACGGGCTTAAGTTCAGTGCATAGTCCCCTCGTTGCAACTGCTTGACATTGACCATATCATTTGGCCCATTTTGGTCCAAGAACAGAAACCGACTGGCCCCACTCACGGTATGGTCGTAAATGTACGATGTGCAGGTTGTTTCGATCTTCTCCAGTTCATTTTGAACAGTGTGTAGCGTGAGATAATTTCCTGTGGCCTCAAGAATGTAACCAGTCTGAGCTGAAAACAAAGATAGCAATCCTCTTAGAATTAATTTACGAAATACGTTTAAAGTTCGATACGCCATCAGTGGTGTCTTCTACAGGAATAGAAAACGCCAAAACATAACACTGGTGAGTATAATAATGCTTACATCACCTTGAACGGAAAACAGTACTTTGAAGTCTCACACAATATATATAAAATGGAGAGAGTTACAGCGCAGAAAAGAAGCCATTGATAAGCTTAATAAGTTCAGGTTACATCCATTAATAACTGATATCTTGGTTTCATTATGGCGTTTTGCAGACACGGCCAATCTAGCAACTGGATTGCGTTCCAGAAAAATCTATCAGCACTCTAAACTCTGGGATTGATGCATCAGTGAGAAGATTCGTTCATGAAGAAATGCTCATGTACACATTTGGTGACGTTGTATCTAGTTTCCTCGACATTACAAAAATAGCTGATGTACGTTTATCAACTGACCGAAACGAATCACCAGCCGATCAGGTCAATCAACAGACCAGTGAATTAACAAATCGACCAAACGTATTAACTTACCAACCAATCTACCAGTTAACAAAGTTTCCTAACTAACCAAGTAACGAACAAAGCTACCCAAAAATTCAACCAACGAGAGGCAAATCAACCAGGCAAACCAGCTAACATCCTCGGAGACCCAGGGGCTGTGGGTCGATTTCAAGTTAGGGCATGAAAAGCCCCTGGGGACATTGTCTTACAAGACTAGTTCCAAACGGTCGCAGTCGTTCTGCCATCTGATTGGTGCCAGAAAATCTTTGTGTTTTTCTGCCCAATCAGAGTGAAGTGTGCTTTGGAGTCCTTTCGTGTGTTGTAACACGGACAAATACTAATACTTCAGTTGCTCGCTATGCCTTGGGCCGTGCGACGGAGATTTGCGTGAGGTGAAAAGTTTCAGTCTCAGCACCCAATGTAAGAGAAATCGATCAGATTGTCCGCGAAGATCTTACCGGAAATTAAACTAGATAGTTTCGCAGGTATCACGAGAGAACGTGTTTTAAAGTTTGCGAGGTTTGTATACAACACGATGGCTGCAGTCATTGATATGTCGCTTTAAACGTTAACCGAGATTTAGGCTTACACCTTTTCTAGAGTTTTTGCATAATTTGCTGTGACTGAAACTTTGCCAATCCCGTAAAGTTATTTCATTGTGTGCTGAGACTGAAACTTTTCACCTCAAGCAAATCTCCGTCGCACGGCCCAAACAAACATAGCGAGCAACTGAGCTATTAGTATTTGTCCGTGTTACAAAACACGAAATGACTCCAAAGCACACCTCACTCTGATTGGGCAGAAAAACACTGAGATTTTCTGGCACCAATCAGATGGCAGAACGACTGCGACCGTTTGGAACTAGTCTTGTAAGACAATGTCCCCAGGGGCTCTTCATGCCCTAACTTGAAATCGACCCACAGCCCCTGGGTCTCCGAGGATGACCAGCTAACAAACCAAACCAACAAATGACCCAACCAAAAAAACAATCCACGAAATAAAGGAAACAACCGGATAAAACAATCAAAGCAGCCAGCCAAAAAACAATCAAACAACCGTAAAATGATACAACCAGCCAACTACCTACGAAATGAATCTATACAAAGAAGCCAGAGAAGCCAACCAACCAACCAACCAACCAACCAACCAAAGCAACATATGGATCAACCCACCAACTAATACTTTACATCAACCAACCACCAATCAATCAGATCAAACAACTATCCACTTGCGACCATGCGAATCAACATTTAAATCAGCCAACCAACCTTGGCGACCAAATCAACTATTTTACCAAGCCATCAAATCAGTTAACCATATGAGTATGTTAAAAAGATAGCTAGATTGCACGCAGTGGGGTTATTTCTCTCGATTGATTCTCGTTTACGCGCAGCGAAACACTGGACAAAAATTACTCACCAATAGTTGGGGAGAGAAAATGACTTACCCGGTCGTAAGGAGATCTGAGCTGACGTAAGTGTGGATAATTTCACTCTTACAAATTCTTCAGCGAATCGGAGTGCGCCCCAAGTCGTGTTTGGCATGGTCAGCATTTCTTTCAGTTCACGTGTGCTCTCAGCGTGCGTTGCTGCTGTAAGGGTATCCAGACCACAGCACTGTGCAAGCTCGTGGAACGCATGAAGAGCAGCATCGGAAAAGCGATTACCTTCTTCCGAAGAAACGTTCGGACAAAGCGTTTCTCTGCTTTTCACTGGATTTTTCACATTTCGCATATGAAGGGGATCATCGTCTGCCACTAAACTGTAATATTCAAAAAACCTGATCAACAGATGCCCTGGAGTGATGTCACTTTTGAGTCCTTTAAGTCTTTCTTGATAATATTCTCCAAGCACTTCATTGCTCCACACTCTCTCAGCCTCAGTTCGTTCGGCGCTGGACGGTAAACCAAGATGGCGTAATGTAAAATTCTGAAAATCATCGTCGCTCAGCTTTTAAGAAAAAACACAAAAATGAGAAAACAAAAACAGTATGATTACCAGAGAAAGATTACTGATATCCTTCCATTGTAGACTAGAATGAAAGGAAGACATGCTGATGTTTATCTGAACGTCTGAACGGCGTTAACGACCTGTATCTTAGTTACTTGCCTGTCAATTTGCAGATATTTATCAAAAGTTAGGCTCTGCAGCTTTCAGTTTATTCTCCTTCCGAAAATCATTGATGAACGAATCAACCAGAGACTTACCTTATTAATCAAGTCAGATTCTTCACAAAAGACGAGAAAAAGAGTGGCCAGATTTTCATCTGACAAGAAGCTGCGTTTCGAGTTCCCAACGAGGTGCCTTCGACGCCCCCAGTGAATCAAAACGAGCAGCAAATGGAGGAGTCGAGGACACCGCTGAACCTGCATACTAACATAAGCACTCTTTTGGAATCTGTTGGAGTCTGCTGTAATGTAGTAGTCCTGCTTCAATAAATTGAAACCTGGATAGAAATGCAAAGGGAGGACATTAATACAACTTCTTCTGTCTAATGCTAAGCCAGCCACGATGATTGTCGATAAAGAAATCAGGATGTTTGTCAAAGCTGTTGAGACCATTTTTCAATTTATAGGAAGCCAGTCTAACATAAGCATTTAATCCATTGTTCTTGTAGCAAATCAACATATCTTGTAACCTTTTTCTGAACAGTCAGTTAGAGATCTTAGAGAACAACACGTATTATCTTGTTGTGAATCTTCGACATTAATTTAATTTATATACCTTGAGAAGAGCGTTGAAAGTGCAGAACCACAGGATGTTTTTGCATCTTGACAGGACCCTCTCGGCTAAGTACTCTGCTCAGCCATTGAAGGTACTCATACTGCTCCTTCTCAGATGCATTCCACTTGAGATGAACGTAAATCTCAACAGAGGTCTGTTGTTCGTCGCCCACGGAGATTCCGGTCAGTGATGAGTTGAACAAAGCCAGCCGCGGTGCCCGGGCCTCTCCAATAAGACGGTTTAACGTATTCTTTAGCTTATTTCGCTCTTCAATTTGAACCTCCCGAGTTTCACCTAGCTCGGATTTGAACCTACTAAAAAAGTAAGCTGCTTGATCTGTTATGAGGTCACCGACTGCACCCATGGCATGTTGTGCTTGGGATCCATCCCTCTCCCTCTCTTCTTTCTTAGCTGTTTTGATATTTGCTAGGATACGGTCCACCACCCATGGAAAGCTGAGTAATCTTTTCTGGTGTTGTTCTTTCTCTTGTTGCTGATTTGGATTTGTAGACGAAGCAGTTACCTGGACTTCATCTTCTCCTTGATCTCCGTAGGTCGCCAAGTACCATGCCGAGGCTTTCTGCAAAATGTTATCGGGAAAATAACCATTTTCTTCAAACTCATCCATCACTTCATCTTCTCCGCCGAATTCATCGTAAAAATCGTGTCGTGTTTTTGCACGCAAAGTAGACAGACTTGCTTGAATCATCTGTGCTACTTCAAATTTTTCATCGGTTTTTCCAGCGAGACGGGTGTTCACTCTAACAAGACAGCCAGTGATCACTTCTCCTTCATTTCTCAAGCCGTATAGAGACATCAGCCCATCAAGCTTGGTGTTGTAGTGATTTCTCTTTTCTTTGGCCACCTCAAGGTAATACTCGTAACCTGGAACGATCAGGTCTGGGTCGGGGATGATCTGGGTATGAGAGGCTTCGGCTGAGAACTGCTGGGCACGATCAAGGGACTTACACTTTCGGAAGAGTTTTCCCAGGATTCTTTGTGAACTGAAAATTAATAGCAAATATTTGCCATACGTTCGTCATCAGAAGAATAGTTAAATATTTATTCTTGATGTCATAAAATGATAGAGTATCCATCAGAAAAATGTGCTTGTTAGACGAGGTTTAAAAAGAATGCTTCTTTCTTGATCGTGCCAAACGAAGTCATTGTTAGTCCTAGGGTGTAGCTATTTCTCGGATGTGGATCGCTACACTTCGAGTAAATGCTGCCATGAGGTCATTTGGTTGTGTCACTTTTTGTAGCATCACCCTTCCGTGTTATTAGCTGTTTTTCAGTCTACTTAAGTAGACTTATGCAGTCTCGGTGATCTAAATGTGATATGAAATATGATTTTGAATTTTAAAAACGAATAAGATATCTTCCGTCCATGTTGTTTATCATCGGTAAAACTTACTTGTAGCGTGGTTTCCCGGATTTCATCATAAAGTCTGGGTACTGATCTGGCCTCAAATCTTTGGGCAAAGAAGGACACTTCCCTGTTTTTGGAAAATCTACGGCATCCGAGTGCATGTGTGCCAGTTGGATACAGGCGTCCGAAAATACACCTTAAATGAAGAAATGTCACATTGATGAAGGCTTTGATTGAACACCTCACTTAGTTACGTTCGGAGAAGATCTGTTAGAGTTTGAACGAAACGCATGTAATTATTATCTCAGATGATCGTTGATTCGCATAACTGTCCCCAAAGTTGTGGCTTCTTTGAAATTCAACACCATGACCCTTGGAGGGTACCACCGTATATAAAGGCAGTCGATCTAATACTTACACAACTCCATCACCAACAAAAAATTGCAAACGCAAATAAAAGTAACATGAAACTATTTATTCTAAGGACACGATTTCAGGTTTTCAGAATAAGAAAGTTGCGTGGTAAATTTGAGTTCGGTAGCGGAATACATAAACGATGTTGTTCGTCTTGAAATGATCGCCGCACAAAAAAATAATGAAATAAATGAATAAATCAACTTAAATGAATAAAAAAATGAAGGATAATTCCCACGGGTAACTAGATCCCAGAACTTCAGATTTCGCATTCCGATGCCATATTACCGAGATCACTATAATGCGCTGTTTCATAGGAGATCTGACATTTTTCAGAGAGGGGGAGGGCTGTTGCAGGTTCGTTTCTCACCAATGCTGCTTTCCTATGCCCTCCCCCGCACAAAACAGAAAAAACTGTGACCCCTCCTCCTATGATCCAAAACACGAAATAGCCCTCCCCATGCCCCAGAGCCCTGCATAAATTTTTGGTGACCCTGTTATAGTCCTATATGTAGTAACTTTCCTAAATGTAATAAAGTCCTAAATGTAATAAATATTTGGTCCTAAATGCAATAAATTCCTAAATGTAAAAACATTTACGCGAAACCTCTGTAGATTTGCTAATTATAACAGTTTACCTTTATCATCGTGGTCTGCATGGACAAGATGAGCATTTGCTATAATCCCAAGTTGATCATTTTTTATATATTCTGCCACAAACTGAATCATATCAGACACTTCTATGGGTCTTTCAACCTTCATCTTCTCTGGCGATGTGAAGTCCATCGGTTCTACATTTGCTTTAGGTGGGAGCAGCCTGTCATACCACGTGACAAAGTACTTGTCTCCGTCGAGGTCCGAACCTGACATTTCATCTGAGTGAGGTCGGTTGCCTCTGGCGGGAAAAACAATGCAGTCGACCAAATGGTGAAGAGTCGGGATGTTCACCGCTTCAAAAGTGCGCATGTCACCTACGAACATAAATTAAATGGTAACAGTGAAGAGGAAGTTGTAACCCTAAGGTATGACGAGGTCAAAGTCTTCTGTAACGTGTCCTGTATGATGGAAAGGTAAATATTCCAATCGATGATGCAGTCGACGATGCAGTTCCTCTCGGGGAATAGATGACCGCTTAATACAGGTTGACCGTCTAAGACAGGTTCCACAGAATAGAGGTATAAAGAACGATAAAAGGAACGGCATTTTAAGCCATGATTAACAACTTAATGTACAAAATCTCGCTCGAAAATACTTCAGAAATTGATTTCAGGAGATAAACATGGATTAAATATTATCCGAAATATTACTCTTATTAAAGCTCACAACGCAACCAGGTAGAGAATCAGACATGGTTCGATGCCACTCTGGTTTAAGGATGTAATGAATGTCACCAGAGAATTACAATTCATAGACCCAATGTTTCGACACTCCTGCCTAGTGCCTTCATCAGGGGTGATCTGATTGTTGCAACAAGAGGCCCTTTAATATGCTCACTAATCAGCTGCCCTTTTTTCTGGCGAGGTGTAAAAGGGCGTCAGGTAGTAAGCCGCCATCACCACGATTTAAAGGAGCGTGGGTGGAGTTGATTTGCCAGGCTTCCAAACGACGACGCTGGTAGTAACGTCGATTAGTGGTGATAATTTTAGAATTATCCCACCTAATTGTATGGGTAGTTAGGCATGTGTGCTCTGACAAAGCTGAATTTTCTTTTCTGCAAAAGAAGACCGCCTTTTGATGCTCTTTTATACGTGTACCATCCAAAACGTGTTTTATTTGTGAATTGTTTTACATGTTTTATTTCAAACGTGTTCCATCCAAACGTGTTTTATTTGAGTGGTGACTGTTCAATTCAGGTGGAGAACAATACAAAGAGGCTAATAATTTGGATATATCAACAAAGTTGAAATGGTAAATTGGCCACCGTAACGATTACAAAAGCTGACGTTTCGAGCGTTAGCCCTTCGTCGGAGCGAAGGGCTAACGCTCGAGACATCAGCTTTTGTAATCGTTACGGTGGCCAATTTACCATTTCAACTTTGTTGATATATCCAAATTATTTCGTTACCCCCACCGACGCAGCCCCAAACAGTTTCTTTCGAAACTATCAGCCTTAAAACAAACCGGCGGTTGGGACTCAGTAAGGGGTGACCACGATCGCCTAATAGAGGTGAAAATTACAGTAATTAAGGAGAATAATACAGGGTGACCGCTGAATACAGGGTGACCACTTAATACGGTGCCGCTTGATACAGGTTCGACTGAACGAGAATTGTAAAAAATTGAACACTTGAAACGGAAACAAAATTTCTTTTAAGAACAAATTACTTCGGTACATTACACTGACCTGGGTGAAAACAAGGATTCTTGCTTATTACCACATTGCCTCTCAATATCTTCAGCTGCTTTCCTGGTTGACTGACCAGCTTTGAGTATCGAACAAAAACCTGACCATATTCCAAAGAACCAGTCTCGTCTATGACACCCATCAAAAGACGGCCATGGGTTTCTGGGATAGCAATCCGGGCCCTTCGTAATAAATCCCCCAGCCGACTCTTATATATGGCCAGCAACAGAGAGCGGAAGAACGGTTCTCGGGTAACGTTCAAACCACTGCGTGATAAGGCTGTAATTTTCAAACCACCTGGAATGTTGGTCCGCTGAAGAGTTTCCAGTGCCACCGTTTCAAACAGTAACATTAAGGCCAGGCTACGAAGCATTCTGTCTTGAAGACTGATAAATGACTCGTCAGGAACTCCGAGGCCATTCAACAGGATGATACATTGTCGGTTAAGGTACAAAAGATCTAAAATTTGAAATAAAGGAAAGGCAATAATGGCTATGCAATACGACTAAACTGGGGAATGATTCTCAATATCTGCGAAAAACACCAAAAGTTCGGCAAGAAGTACTCGTTGTTAGTTGCAACAAAGCAAAAAATTATTCAAATACCGGGTCATGTCTAGTTGCATTCGAAATCTGCAGACACATATTCATCCTTTTGATTGCAACGTTGAGACCTCATTACTCATATCCTTGTGTGTCTGCATTTATTACCATTTTTTACAATTTTAATTTATGTACACCCCATATTTGAGTTTAATGATCGAAATGCAACATTCAAAGACATTCCAAGGAGTAACAGTCGCAAGGGTAACTTACTCGGCCTCGTTGCCTCACAGATCTCCAGAGCAGAATGCTTTGAGTTAAACTTCTGCATACTCTTACGATACTGCAGGATTTCCTGGTTATCTCCGTTTGGAAGCCTGGGATCTATTGCCAGCATTCCTTTACAACCACCGTAACGAATCTGAAAAGCTGAGGGCGTAGGATCCAAACCGAGGCTGTCTGCTACCTGAAATTGAAAATAGGATATTAGCATAAATTGTTTCATAACACTGAAAAACTATGACTTGATTCGTAAATTTCAGGTATCTAAAAAAGCCAGAATAAATTTTTATTGATGTATTGTAGTTACATACTTTCTCGGCCAAGGCCTTACTGATTTTCCCAACTCCATCGCTGAAGGTGTATTTTCCAGATCTAAAGTTGCCACAACATTCAAAATACACATCTTTGTATTCTACTTCTATATCTGGAATTTCTTCCACAGTACAACCCTCTTCAATGCTGACTGTCACCGCCTCCTTTGTGGACGAGAAGCACTGACCCATGCGGGACACATAGGTGGCAACACATCTGATCTCATTCAGCTGCCCAAGCGATCCTCTTATGTCAGCCGCTCTGTGCTGTCCTTCTATGTCGTACAGCCATGCACCATGATCACGTAACTGACTATTGGAACAAGCCAAGAACTCGAACCTTCTCCCTGCAATGTGGATGGCATTAGAGAGTAGTTCTACCACGCGCTCATTTAAGACGTGTTTAAGACCTTCTGGGTGCGTTGATGAAAGTTTAGAAAAGTCTTCTTCCCGGAATGCAATTCGCATCGCTTGCTCGTGCCCATAGTCCCTGATGACACGGTTCTCTGCAACCAATTCTGCTGGCAGGAGGTAATCTTGAGTGGGGGTAATGATAATTCGAGGTACGTATACGTAATGCCTCGGAATCTCAAATTCAAATGCCGTCAGATGTGACATGTCTCCGTTGAGCAATCTCTCGAGGTAATGCTCCAGAGGGCAGAATCGATCCGTCTCCACAGTGCTGACCAATCTGTACAGAGCTTTGCAAACTTTCTCCGGAGATACGAGGTTTTTTTCTTGGAGCGAGCCGTACCTATCTGTGGCGTTTCGTAACAAGTCGTAAAACTTTCGAGAAACACGATCACGAACTTTAAAGCCCCGAGAGAGTAGACATTCTAAAGCGTACATGATTTTGGGGTCAGAGAGCGTTGGTTTCCTTGGAACCTCCGTGGGTCCTCGGGGGAACTTTGTCTTTATACTCGCGAAACAAAGGGAAAAGCCTTGGAAAAAGTGAATAAATTAATGAAGAGACCATAAACAAATCGACAGATAAGGAAAATTTGAATGGATAAAATGGATGATAAATAACCTAATTATAAGAAAAATCAGAGAGACAAAAATTATTTTAATAACGCGGTAAGTAACTAAATAACAAGTCAACAAAAATAAGTGAACTGAGGAAAGTTGTATCAAAACATAAGCTTTTTGAAATCTCGAAAGAACTAGTTTAAAAGAATCGCATTTAGTTTTCGTTTTTCAACTATAAACATTTACTTAACTGGAGACATTGCCAGCTAAGAATAAATTTAAAAGGCTCAAATTTATTTGTTTTTACTGTTATTCTCCTGAAAATATTTTCGTTGGGAATAAAAAAACCACCCTATGCTAAGTCAGTCCCTATGCTAAGTCAGTCCCTATGCTAAGTCAGTCCCTATGCTAAGTCAGTCCCTGTGCTAAGTCAGTCCCTATGCTAAGTCAGTCACGGTCGATGTGATTAGGTAGAGTCCTCACTTATAAACATGATCCTCGGTGTAACAGTGGATGATACGCTTATATGGTCACCACACCTGCCTGAACTTCAAAAAGAGCTTTGCTAATAAACTCAATCTATTAAGAAAATGGAAGTTCCTACCTATGAGCGTTTTGGAACAATTCTACTCAGTATTATTCTGCCCTCAATTACCTACGGCTTTGTGACAGGGGCAAACTGCAGCAACTCTGAGCTATTTAGATCAATCGATAAACTCCACGGCCGAGCCGCGAAGGTAATTCATAACTTAGCGAATGATACTTCTTATTAATGAGAACTAAAGGTAGCCAAATGGCATTCCTCAGCTTACATTTACAAGATCAAACTGTTGAAGCTGATGCATAATGCTTAATGATAGACTACCTGTACCACTAAGTGACAACATTGTTCAGTATTCAGAGAAACACCGAGCACTCGTTTAGAAGATCGTTTTCCCTAGGTTTAATCTCGTTATCTACAACAGTCTGTCAGTTACAGGGGCGCCATCCTCTGGAATTAATGCAATTGCATCCAGGCATCCGGACATAACTCACGCTGAACGCTGGTATTTAGACTCAAGACTGAGTAAAATACAATTCCCATTTCAAACTGAGGAACTGAGGAACATCTGCCTCAACGGTCAACTTCAGTTATAACGATTTTATATATTTTTGGGACTTTTAGCACTTAGTCTTAAGGGTATTACAACCGTAAATTACTGTAAACTTATCATTTTATTATGTGTAATTGTACTTTAGACTTAGATGCACGACCCATGAGCACTAGCTTTAACTATCATCGTGCTGAAATAAAGTGGATCTTTGTGAGTATCCTCAACAAATTAGAGCTTACCTCTTCGTGAAAGGCCAGTCATTAATCCAAGAGGGGAATCTGCCTCATCTTGCGCAAGGATTCTTTCTTTAAGAGGAAAGTTTAAACATAACACCGAGCTGGAGCCCAGAATTTCTCGACTACACCCAAAGAAGTGGGTCAGGCGGTCGTAGGTCGTGTGGTCATTGATTGTCAACTCTGCAGTTGAAAGAGAAACAAAACATGATATACATAATATCCAACGCCAGGATATTGTTTAGAAAAAGAATCGAAACGCTCCATACAAAATGGAATTCAAACCTCAATGTAATCCATCTGAGGGTTAGTCGAACTTCTTTCATTTTAACACTGAGTCTCGAGACGACTGCTAATATAACACTAAAAGGATTTTCTCTCTCCTTCGTCATTTACTTAGATCATCAAGTCAGTAATGACCAGTAATGGAAGGCGTTTCACGGTAATTCTTCTCATGATACTAAAACATTTCATAAAGTTGAATGGCAACGTAAGTTTTTACTCAAGACTGAGAAGCTTAGCGCAGGCTATTTTCTTAGTTTATTATTCGAACCTCATTCCCAGGGAACTTAAATACGGAAGTGCAATTATATCTCACTTAGTTGCCTCGGAGATATTTTTATCTTGATTTATGAAAAGGAAATAATATTCGTCTTTCTTGACAAAGGCAACGTTTAATTCTACTACTTACCTTCGGAAATTTTTGGTGGCCACTGTAGGGGAAAATAGAAGCTAATCTTTCCATTGGGAAGGTTTTCATCAACGACCACATAATTTTCAAACTGCCTGTATTCCATTTCAATTCTAATTTCTTTAGATCCTTCAATGGCGCCTTGCTTGAAGAAGAAGATCGCGAGGGTTCCCACGTCATGCTGAAACTCGCTTTCAATGCTTCCTTCTTGAATGACAAGAGAATCTTGTTCATTCGACCAGTGCTGTACGTACGTGCCAAGGGTAGTAAATGTTCCAAAGCTGAAGGAAGCAACTCTAACCATTTGACGTGTCTCATCTGTCCTGTATTTGAAAGTATCTTTGGGAGTCTCTGACTCCATCCAGAACGAATCGCCACGCTGGCAAATAGAAGAACACCATTGTCGTCGAAATCGCTCAAAAAATTTAGCTTTGCTCAATTCCGTCGTCCTCAACCGGATGTTAATGATTCTGGCATTCCCAGTCGGGGAATTCACTGGCTCCTGCGCGTTCGCAACTTGGAACCTTGCGGCTTTCAATAAATCTTTAAAATCTTCAAGTTGATGACGACTTCCTCTTCCTCCCTCTGGTTGAAAACGATCGCCCCAGATATTTATGCTCAGTTCGACTTCTTTAGGTTTAGCCGGAAGTTTGTGTTTCGCCAGCTTATTTCGACGATGTGCCATCACGTTAACACAAGTACCCAGTTTGACTCATCATTATATAATTATGGATCTTTAGTCGGCGAAGTTTTCTGTCGAAATCTGTTCTGGTCGACAATATTTCAACTTTTTTGCCATCCTAGTACATTTAAAGGCTGCCAAAACAAGCTGAGTATTATTGCGCAGACTCAAACCAATTAGGGCCAATTCCTGGAAGAGGCAATTGTTTCTAAGAATTTGAACTTCCGCATGAAATTCCCGGAAAGACAAATATAGACAATAATAAGCAAACGCCTTCGCTTGGTTTCTTTCTTTCTTTTTTTTTTTTTGTTATAAGCTCGTCAAGCGTTTCTGAAAAATTGTTTCTTACTGTTACCAAATTTCATGTTTGTTTTTGCATAAACCTGACACGAAAAGTCTTTAAATTGGTGTGAAACGGCCGTCACGCAACCCAGTCACGCAAAAACAAAACAAGCACTCTATTCTGCCACATTATTCGATAAACAAAGCAGAAATATATGATAGGTTTTAATGTCTTGCAGTTAAAATACTCCACAACAATAATAGCTGTGTTATAATTCGAAAAGCCCAGTCCAGTTATTTTTAAATTAGCACTGAGGTTTATTGGTTCACGCCGGGGATTTTTAGTCTCTAATTTGGCCAAACCGACGGGCTCAATTAATGCGTCAGCGGCTAACTTCCAACTGGCAAAAACATGGCGGACGCTAGTGCAGTGTTTTTGAATACTGTTCGTGGTGCGCTTGTAGTCGCAGAAGCTGAACTTTCGGGCAAAGATGGTCAAATTAATAATATGAGCGAAGCCCTAGATGATATAAAAGGGTTGTTGGCACCAGTTTCGGTTCGACACTTCAATAACCGAACCGGATTTAGGCACATCTTGGGAGATTATTTTCCAGTGTTTCAAAGGCAAGCCATGGATTGGCTCAAGACATTTCAGCGACGAATGTCTCCACGATGTTCCGTCAAACACGCCTGGCAAGTAGTCGTGGAGGAAAAGCTGCACAGAGAGCTTTTTCAAATTTTGGAAGCTATTGTTTCGCGGACACATTTCGGAGTTATAGCTGACCGAACTCGAAAGAACTGTGTGTTTGCTTTCATCTCTTATGACAGAGTGAGAAAGGTATTTTCTGATTGTACAGATCAAAATATGAATAAAAATACCTTTTTGAAAAGAAGAAGTAAAGGTAACAAGCGCGTAGAGGCAATCATAAGTTCGGAAAAACAGTTTGGAATAAAATATTCTTACAGAAAAGAATTAGTCACCATTGATTTTCATTACGGCTACTGGAATGAGCATGACTGGCCTCAGCATGTGTGAAATGAACAGTAACTACGATCACTCCTTTCAGTCTAATACTTTTAATATACTTGTTTTCATCTGAAATATATATTTTCTATTTTTCATTTTTAAAGTACCCATTGCCATAATTATATTGATATTGAATTCAAAATTTGTGTCCTTGAGGAGGAACTCAGAGACAATCATATACATATATCTTTTTAAAATTTTGTAATCAACTATCGTAATAGTAACATTAAAGACATTAATAATTTCTGATGGCAATGCATTCAGCATGCAATGTTTTGTATATTAATGAAAAATTGAAATAGTAAAGTATCTTTTGTAATCTCTGAATATATCTTTAATATATACATCTATATATTACTGTAAACTCTTCATATTGATATTCAATGCACTACTGTCTATTAATGAAAAATTGAAATAGTAAAGTACCTTTTGTAATCTCTGAATATATCCATAATATATATATATATATATTTAACAATTATTCCACGAGCGTGCGTTGGATATGAGATGATAGATAGCCAACGAGGCGCTACGCTACTCGCCTCGTTGGCTATAATCATCTCATATCCAACAAGCGCGAGTGGAATAATTGTTTTATTAAAAATGCCCCCAAGAAATTATTATTTTGTAAGAAGAAACTGGATTTTTTAGCTCCCTTTTGATTTTAAGCTGATGCATACGCTTACCATATTTGTAGATTATGGTCTATTGGCTGATATACCATAATGGCTAAGCCAATAAAAAGTCTTGAATTGCATTATCCAATGATCCAGTTTTTAATAAATATATATATATTTATATATTACTATAAACTTTTTATATTTATATATTACTATATATTATTATATATATTATTATATATTACTACTTATTAAAAACTGGATCATTGGATAATGCAATTCAAGACTTTTTATTGGCTCAGCCATTATGGTATATGAGCCAATATACCATAATCTAATTTCTGTACATTGTTAAATCCGGTTTCTTCTCACAAAATAAAGTCGAGAAGATTTGTCTAATAGTTTGGGGGCGTTTTTTTAATAAAACAATTATTCCACTCGCGTTTGTTGGATATGAGATGATTATAGCCAACTCGGCGCTATGCGCCTCGTTGGCGATCTATCATCTCATATCCAACGCGCGCTCGTGGAATAATTGTTAAATGTTACTATATATTATTATATATACTATTATATATTACTATATATTACTTTTTATATTTATATATTACTATAAACTTTTTATATTGAAAATTCAATGCACTACTGGTAATTTGCTTCCTCTTGAATCACTCATACTATTTTATATATTAGATACTATAAATCATTTTGATTACTGAGAATTGAGACAAAATTCATTTTCCTTTCAATACTCCAAACATATGGGCTTAATAGTTCATATCCACTATGATAATTGATAATATGGTATTTGATAGAGAGCAACTTTCTTTGACAATTTGCTCTGATTTTGGTGACTGATCTACAAACATTTGAAAAATTATTCCAGAGGTATTCAAAATCTACATATATAATTTGTTTTCCTTTTAACATAGTATGTTGGGGTATACATTGAGTATCTCATGAAGGGCCATATCTTAAGTACATTATCATAACAATAAAATAGTTATATTTTTGTCTGTAGTTTGCAAATTCTAAGAAAATATTATATTACAGCCCACCTTTAAGCTATTTTATTGCTTCTTTAGCCTCAAGCGTGGTTTTACTTTGAAGAACACAGTCCAAAACTAAGTTTTGAAAGTGTTGAGAACAAAAACTACACTTCTCTACATCACCATCTTTAGGTAGACCACAGTAGCAAAAGTCACGGGTAAAACACCTCTTAGGTATATATACATTTGAAGTATGTTTGTACACAGTTTCATCACACCCATTTTCTCGTAACCAGAATACTGAAATGTACTTATGCTTAAAAACCTGATTCCATCTGTTGTTAAACTGGGTATTGCTAGTAAATTTGGCAAGAGTAACATGCTTTGCCTCCCTTCCCTCCATTGTATTAATTCCCAAACCCAATCCTAGTGTTTCCTGGAGTTTCTGGGCATGCACAGGCACTATGCGGCCAATTGTCCAGGAAGTAGGGGTACTTTTAAGAAAGAGTGCAGTAGCTCTGAAATAGTTGGAACAAACCTGATTGAGACTGAACCTGCTCACTTGACATTGAGACCCTACTAAAAGGAGAGACTGAATCTCTTAGATTCAAACCTGTGTAGGCAAAAACATGTAACTTGAAAGTGTGAACATTCTGATCTTCATCAGTTTTCAGACTTTCAACTATATACATGAAATTGTGACAAAAAAGACACGACTCTTTACCTGTAAATCGATATTCCAAGGGTCTATTCTTTGTTCTGTCATCTGCAAACCACTTCCTGATCTTTTTTGCTAAACGTGTTGCTTTCACATTGAATCTAATGGCATGATAATACTTACCAAAACAGCTGTTTGGAGAAACATCTAAAATAGACTCGCATTCACCAAGATGACTCCGTGACAAAGAATACATCAAGACAGATGAGTTCCATTGTTGCCAAGCATTATTCTTCAAATGAAGGGGTTCTGCTTTGGCCCTAACAATAAATTTACCAACCAAAGGAGGAAACTCTTGCCTAGATTTTTTCTGTGAGATGAAGGATGTTATTTTCTCATGCTTTGTAGCTGGTTTCAGAGTTGTTTTACTTACCTCTTCCTTCTTCTTTTCCACAGCAGCTGCCACTCTAATTCTTTGATTATATTTCCATGGACCCCATTTGTCTTGTTTTTTTTAAACCAAAATTTCCTTGAGTGTCGGTAATGTCACTTTTGTTGATGTCTGCAAATGGAGAAAAATAAGAGGCAGATATACTTAGTTCTCCTCCTAGAAAAGCCAAATATTTCATGTCATTGGGTAGCAGTTCAAATTGAAAGGACACAAACTTCTCCTTACCATCAATTTCTACTGAAAACATATTCCGTCAATTTCAGTCATTTGCCTTTCAAGAAGTGCCACATATCTGCGAACAGGCTCACAGTCTTCAGAGCAATTGGCCCTAAGTAAGAGAAAGTTCTCTGCAGAGCTGCACACACGCTGACCACAGTTTGGGAAACTAACTAACCAAGCCAATGCTTGGTCATCCTTTCCAAAGGGTGCACCATCCCCCCCTATGACAACTTTAAAAGTTCCCTCTTGCTTCCCAAACCAGTTAAGCTTATCCTTCCTGTAGTTGTTGGCACTGAGATAAAATTGTGCCATTTTCAACAATAGCTTTAAAAGGTCCTTGTATTTCCCATTAACTATATATTCTTCCTTGAGCCCTTGGCAAAGTGTTTCCCTTACATCATGTAAATCACCTGTGTCTATTTGATTAATTTTTTTAAGCGCCTCTTTATAAGAAAGAAGTCTTGGTACTGGAATGTTGCTCATGATTTCAATATGCTTTATTTTAACCCCAGCATCATCTAAGCACATTGTTAATGATGTCCTTATTGAATTATACTTCTGCTTGCTTGCAATGCCACCCCTGTACAAAATATTTACACTTCTAATAAAATTTGTCTGACTCTTCTCAAAAATATTAATCTTCTGTTTTACAATTTTAGGAATAACTTTTCATTACCATTTGCAGTTTTCACAATGGTGTCAATCAGCCACATTCGCTCTTACGAAGGGCTAACGCTCGAAACGTCAGCTTTTTAACTCTTTACGGAGGCCAATTTATAATTTCAACTTAGTTGATATAACCAAATTACCTTTGTGTAGTGTTGGGTACCCTGTGGTACCACGCCTCGATTTCATGCAAGTGTTCTGGTAGCATGCTTTCTTTATATGGCGGATTAAACCATCCAGTTGTGTTTATAATCCAGTGTATTTCGTGTTTGATTTCGGCCATTGAACAACACACTAATTGAACCTCCCACATTCTGATCTCCAAGAGTAAACCTTCTTGTAGTTCTCTCTGAGCTGTCTGGCATTGGTTTGTCTCCTCTCTGGACTTTGGTGGAACGCCTCACTAATCCTCCATACCCATTCGTCTGTATCATCATCTGTTTGAACAATAACAGATCTTCCGCCTTCTATTTCCTGCAAAGTCTCGCCATTCCAGATTCACCAGAAACAAGAACTGTAATGCCAGCCGAAATGGCCTCAGGGTAACCAATCCAGAGCCTTCAGTTCGTTAAGGAAGAGCAAGCAAGTCTGACTGATGAAACATTCCTTTTAGTTCATCTTGTTCATTGAAATAATCATGAATGGTAATCTGCTTACGTTTTCTGCATGTTCTCAAGAAATCATTGTACTATGTTTCTGTGGTCACCAGGAAAAGAGCCAACAAAAGTGAGCTCAAACTCCCCTCCTAGAGAGCCTGTGGCCTACTATATCATAGCACTTTAGAGTAAGGTCTTTACAGGTTGCTCAGCCAAACTCGAAGACATTGAATTTCTTCAAGAACATGTTAGACTTATAGACATTCGACATCCGATGTATTTTTGACTCTGTCCGTTCATTGGAAAAATTGTCCACAATTCCAACTCCACTTTAGCATTTAGCAGACTTCTGCTGTACTTCTGATGTAGACGGGAGCCAACAGCTACAACTGCATCCGCTGCTTTACACAACTCGCTCAGTTTCCATCTTGTGCTTCTTGTCGTTCTCTTCGATTGTATCTGTGGCAGCCAAGGGAGTTTCTTTGTATTTGCCAAGGTCCTCACATGAGACATGCACAAACTGAACCATTTACATTTTGTAGCTCGTAGAACGAAGCATGCAGGAATTCCCAGTTTTCTGCCATGACCTCACAATGTGCGGATACTGAAGCTCTGGGGGTGGAACTTTTAGCCAATCCAAGGGATCTTTTGATCCAGGAACATTCTGAGCGGTTATTAAAGTCACTCGATGCTGACTGGCATCTTCTCTGTCCTGATCATCGCTTTGCGAGACGTAGCACTGGATTTTCATGCTGCCAATCATCACTTGTGCTAAATTAATAGCAAATTCGCGATTGAAAGTTGGTAATCCACCCTTCGAAGATTTCCACTCGTCACAGAGAAACATTACATCAATAAGCCTCTGTTCTTTCTGCTCCTCTTCTCTACTGGCAGCGGTCGAAGCCTCCCGAGACGCCATTTGTTGGTATTGCTTTGCTTTGCACTACCTCCAGGTAATACTACATAATCGTACATCGTTTCTGAGTACGTGTAGGTGGCTCGACAAGATATACTTCGTCAGTTCCTACGCCTTTTCCCGTGCTGAACATTTTTGTGATATCACACTACAATAAAACGATGAAGTTTGTTTCTTGTTTATTTATTTCTTTCTTTATGTAATCACCTTATAAGCAAACACGATTTTCTTGAGACAGGCTAAACAATTATCAATATTTGCAAGTCTTAGTAAAGAAGAATTTGAAACTCTTCTTCAAAACGGATTGAGCTTTCTATAAATACGGAAGTCAAGAAAATTATGCTCAAATGATAGACTCTGGTTACTTCTTTTTCTTTCCATTCATTTGGAGTTGAAAAGAAAAAGGTGCTCATTTGCTCTTGGGGTTTCCTTGTGGACCAAACCCAATTTGAGATCACATCAGTCAAAATCTGTGCCATTCAAGTTTTCTATCCAAATATTTTAATGGGTCTAACCGTCAACCCGTATCAAAGGGCCTTAGATTTAATCGCCATCCGTCAAAAAGGATAAGTTTTTACCGTAAACCGTCAACAAAGCAGCTCAATATTAACCGTCAAACGCTTCAAAGGTCTTTTGGATCTTGCTATTTTCCCGATTTTGCGCTGCTTAGCCAGATCTTTAAACTGGTAAACCAGCCCCAGGTTTCCATATGTTCTCCCGTCTTTCGACCAAGTCATTAGAGGCAAGTTTACATATTATGTCGAGCGTGTTGAAAGCCGTCGTTACCATCTATCGTAAAGGAGATAAAGCTCTCTAGCGATTCAAGACCAGGATTTCTGTTAAGGAAAATCATTGGAAGCCTTCGACAACACATCCTTGATTTCCTAGCGATCAATTACTTGTCCACCAAATCTGGGCGTGGATCATATGGACTAATTTGCAAGCTATACAGGCTAAGATTAGTAAACCTCTGCGCCGTTTCACATTTGAAACATGAAACCTTAAGCGTCCTGCAATATGCTATGATGGAGTGCCTTAAGTGAATCCCTAAGTGGGCGGCCAAGTGCTATCATACTCACCCTGGCTCTAATACCTAGTGCCCCAGTCTATTATGCATTTCCAGTCTGTCTATTTCTTATCAATAAAGATTTGGAAATGCAAAGACTGGCAAAAACCAACGATAAAAACCGAAGTGGATGGTGTCATCATGACGCCATAGTCAAGGAGAAATAAAAATTACAAAGTTTGTGGCAAGGTGTAACACTAAATTAGCATAAATATGTTAGGAGCTAATTAAACAAATACTTTTGCGCGAATTGAATCGCTTTGCACGTTCAGAGTGGGTTTTAGGTCTCTGATGAAAATCATTTCGTTCACCAAACAATCGAACTTGTTACTACACTTTTTCAGAATGCTAAAACGTTTCAGTAGGTCTTTCGGGACTTCGCTGTGCCGTTCGTGGTAGTGTTTATATATTGAGGATGCCTTTCGTTTATGTCTATCCACGCGTGGGTGTAAGTGTTCGCGTGTATAGCCCACATAACCCGCATCACACACGTCACATTGAAATTGATAAACGACGCGTTGTTGGTTGACGATCCATTTATTGAACTACTGTTGACGGTCTATTTAATGAACTACTGCCTTCTGAGACAATTTTCGAAAAGGAAGTTGTCATAAAGGGAGGATAGCGAAATACAGACCAGAGAGACAGAGAAAAGTCAGAGCAGAGATAAGGACAAAAGTAGTGCACTCCCCCAGCTATTTACACACAGCGCAAACCTCTGATGACGACTGTGAGGAAGACGATGAATCTCTTAGTTCTATAATCGCAACTGAGATATTTGTTTTGTCCAACAACAACCTTTGTTATTAACACAAGTCGACAAAAGGATTAAGGAACTAGTGTTATTGCACGTATTCTCACAACATGGTGAGAATTTTTCTACTATATAAAACATCCACGAAATCGTTCATTGGCTTGGTTGGCACGAGGATGAAATCACTCGTTGGCTCAATCAACACGTGTAAATCTGATAAAAGAAGAATCTTGAAAATAATTTACAGTTCAATGGGAAAACAAGAATTACAGGTCATAGTAACTAAAAAACAACACAGACTCACTCTCTGTTTGATTACCATGGTCTGTAAAATCTAAAAGGACATCAAATACTAGATTTGAGCAGATTCAACATTGTCAAATTAAGATCATAGAAACTGAAATATACCAAATAAAATCCTTACAGTAAAGTCATTTCGTCAATTCAAATTAGACACGTGCGGTCACATAAACTGACCTTGCTAAAAGAAAAATATTTGACATGAAAGGCTTTCGGAGCGAATTCAATTTGTTTCTGAGTGATGACACTGACCCAAGATCATCTTTTAATGGTAAAAAAAAAAAACAGCCGTGTGACGTGAGTTAACGATGTGACCGTTGTTACAATACTGTAATAACTTGACAACGCCAGGGAGACTTTGACATGATTTTCACGGAAATTGCCACAGAAAAAGATAAGTACCTTCTTGCTTGTTATTCGTATTTATTTGTGACTCATAGTGAAGTAGAATTTGTAAATTTATAACGGTCAATCCTAGGTTTGACATTCTCGCAGCACAAATCCAAACTGTGAGATTTTTCATCCCAAGAATAATCAGAGCTAATGTCAGGAACGAAACCGAAGTCTCAGTGAATTTTTTGTAAGTCATCCCCAGCCTCCAACTTTATCTGATACTTGTTTAAATTGATAATTAAATAATTTGGATATATCAACAAAGTTGAAATGGTAAATTGGCCACCGTAACGATTACAAAAGCTGACGTTTCGAGCGTTAGCCCTTCGTCGGAGCGAATAGAGGAGTTGAGCGTTGTGTGTGCTTTTAAAGGCAGAAAATGGAGCTACGTTATCGGTGAGAACATGGCAACGAGAAAAACAGGAATAAATTAGTGGAATGAAAAGCGTTCGTTGATACCTGTGGGATTTAGACTGCCGGTTTGAAAGATGAGCTTTTGTTCAAGAGTTTTACGGCTTTCCATACTATCTAAGCGTAAGGAAAGACCGCAGATTGCCATGTGTTGCTTAGAATGGTTAGGTAACTTAAAATGTCTAGCGACTGGTTTCCATATGTCCCTGTCATTCCTTTCCACGTCACGAAGATGTTCTCGGAATCGGTCACCTAGTCTTCTGCCTGTTTCGCCGATGTATATCTTTTTGCAATAAGTGCAGGTTATGCAATAGATTACATTGGCGGAGGTGCACGTGAAGTGATCGGTGATCTTAATGGATCGTTTGGGTCCCGATATTTTCTCAGTGTTGTGAATGAAAGGACATGTTTTGCAAAGTGCACGAGTGCATTTAAAAGTGTCTGGTTGGTCATAGTCTGAAAAGAACTTCTGACCAAAAAATTTCCTATGTTTTAGTCGCTTTTGCATGAAATGAGCGGAGGCTGCGAAAAGATAGTGCTTGTCTCTGGATCGTTTTGAAGTAATTTAAAGTTTTTAAGAATGATGGATTTAACTGAGAGGTTGTGAGGGTGAAACGTGAGAGTGAATGGAATGCGGTCAGAATCTTCCTTTTGTGACGTTTGTAGTGCTGAATGTCGATCAATAAGTTGGGCGCGGTGGTAACCCGCTTGAACGACAGAAACAGGGTAACCACGTTTATCGAAAAACTGGTACATTGACTCTGATTTGTGGTGGAAATCAGAGTCATCACTACATAAACGACGAAGTCTTAAAAACTGAGAGAAAGGAATGAAATTCTTAACGTGAGATGGATGCGAAGACGAATACAACAAGAAATTATGCGAGTCTGTAGGTTTGTAGTACACACTAGTCCATAAACCGTTGCCTTCAATTGAAACTTTGAGGTTTAAAAAGGATAAGGAATTGTCAGAAATTTTCCAGGTATATTTCAGAGCCGGGTAAAAAGAATTGACTGCGGTTATGAATTGAGTCAGCTCCTCTCTGGTAGAGGAGGTAGCGCCGATACAGTCGTCGATGTAGGGACCGTAGAGTTCAGGTTTGGAGCCGTTGTATTGGCTGAAAAATTGGTGTTCGACAAAACCTACAAAAAGATTGGCATAGCCAGGTCCCATTTTGGTACCCATGGCTACACCATTGGTCTGTTTGAAGAAGTTGTCCTCGAATGAAAAACAATTGAGTGTGAGCACTAGTTCGGCTAAGCGTAGTAGTGTTTCAGATTTAGGTTCCTTAACAGTACGTTGATCAAAAAAATGTTTAAAGACACGTAATTTGATAATTATGTGGCTTTTAGATACAATGAAAAAATATATGAAGTTCATATATTTTGTACTGCGGTATTAGATACATATGATGCACGATCCTCGCAGTAGATAACGCTATTCAAGCAATAGCGAAAATCAGCCTGATTTTTTTCAGGTCTGATTTTCGCTATTGCTTAAATAGCGCTATCTACTGCGAGGATCGTGCATCATATGTATGTGGCTTTAAAAGCCACAATTTAAGTGTCAGGCAAGAAATTTCCTCTTCAATCATCGTGGGAAAAGAAGTTACATCATAAATAAAATTTGTTTAAACTGTGATCATTTTGCTTTGCTCCAAGATTGCACTTGTGTCACAAAATGGGGCGTTTTCCCGCTTAACTTTACAAAATTTATTCCAAATTTACTATATTTTCGTTGCGTAAAAGCAGTTATTTTATCTAATGTGTGATCTCAGCCTCTTAGCCGCTGACCATAAGTCTCTGGACACCTTCACTGCCTCCTCCGGACCACCTTTACCATCAAAAAATCCAAATATTTTAGCTTCGGTGAAGTTTTTAAAGGGTTTAAGAAACCTGGAACCTTTTCCATCATATTTCACTACTTCCTTTACTTCAAGGAACAGGTTTCCATCCGAAATTTTGTAGATCGAAGTTTTATCATGTCTGAGAAAATAAATTTTATTTTGGAAGCCACTTGCCAATTCCAAACTCGTATCGTCTGTTTTGCTGAGGACTGATTTTGTTCTAAACATTTCGTAACCAGGTGAGCTAATAACTTCGTCTTTATCATCTCCAAGGTTTCTTTCGGAACAGACGGTGACGCGGAAATCGATGTCAGGTGACGTCGCTCTTGCAAGGCGCGGGGCTTTGACGTCTGCGACCACCCAGTTAATGGGAGGGATTTTTAAGTCAAAAAATTGCAACTCGCTGTCATAGAGCACGGTTTTGATGTGGTTCCTGCCTTCTTTTATTCCCAGGGTGTATGTTTCTTCATAGCTTTTAATTTGTGGGAAGGTCTTGGGAACGCTGCAGTCCAGATCTTACCATCGCCCAACAATGGTAGAAATTTATGTGTCATAAGATTTTTTGGCAGGGCATGAATGGATCCGGGCCGGTTTTTAGCATCCGCGTTCTGACTCAGAATTTTCTCAACGGCTCCAACGTTTGATGCAAAAATCTGTGCGTTTTGAACATAAATGGTACCAAATTCAGCCCTGATCATCAGTCTTTCAGTACCATGAACGTGAGGTAAATGCTCCCGGTTAAAAACCCTCATTTGAGAGGAAATCAAGGTGAGGAACTTCCGTTCTGCCAAATCGTCGTTGGGCTCATCATCGAGGCAAAGCCGTAGTGATTCATTCAAACGATCTAGGTTTACTGCACAGTCTCCTTTCTTCAGGCGCTTAAAACTTACTGAATCATTTGGCTCATTTTGGTCCAAGAAAAGAAACTGACTGGCCACACTCACGGTATGGTCGTAAATGTACGATGTGCAGGTTGTTTCGATCTTCTCCAGTTCATTTTGAACAGTGTGTAGCGTGAGATAATTTCCTGTGGCCTCAAGAATGTAACCAGTCTGAGCTGAAAATGAAGAGAGCAATCCAGCAGAATTAATTTACGAGATAGTTTAAAGTTCGATCCGTCATCATTAATGTCGAGTTATAGCTTACAGTAGAAGCTATTGATCAGCTTAATAAGGTCAGGTTACATACACTCGTTAATAACATATCTTGGTATCATTTCGGCGTTTAGTAGACGCGGACCAATTTAGCGTCCGGATCGCGATGCGGAGAAACCTGCTGAGCTATCAGCATGCACTCTAAACTCTGGTATTAAGGACGGTGCCTGCTAATAGGGATCTAATTTTGCCCAGCCAATGACTATGCAAGCCAAAATATATTCTACCAAGGCTATCAAAATCCAATAAAAAAAAAATGGGGTTACCTATCACTCTCACTTGCACAGCCAAAAGTATGGGTTACTCTGCGTTTTTTTAAGTTATTTCATTATTTTTAAATTTGTGATCACACTTTGGTCAAGTTTTCTTAAATCCTCCCCTGTAAGTTAACACACTGAAACCCGCGTAGCGCGATTGTCTCGCGTGAGAGACGCTTTCCCCCTACCTTCCCATGCTACTTAGTACTAACGCGATCTCAACAAATGATCAAACTGAAGTCCTAACGGCCAACTTTCAAAATTTTCAAGTCGGATTATCCGTTCCGTTCCTTTGCGACCGCGTTCGACCTTCTAGAGCTCAAAATGGAAACTGAATAAGCTGTCGAACATTGTTTCAAGTCAACGACATTTCGAATCTCCGCAGCGATGCGAATTATGGCTATAACGTAAACCGAGCTTTATTACTTCGAGTGAGGCCTAGCAAAAAATTGACGTTTCCACGGCCCGGTGAATATTATGTTTAAACTACATGTATGCTATGTCCGTAGAGGGTTGTTTAATTGAGGATTTTGTGTCAAAGAATACAACTTTCAGAATTTTCAACTTAATGCTGCGCAATTTTCTGGTCGTGAAGTCGAGTAACAACGATCTCTCACACGCAAAAAGTCCGTGCGTTTTTTGTTTCTAACAGTCCATCAAGAAATATTTTGAATGAAGCAGTTTGTCTCGAAATATTTCTTGGTCACTTTCGCTTTTCTTCTCACAGTTCCCAGGTAACAAGTCCAAAGGCGTGTTTGGACAAATACACAAAAATTAAAGTGCACCTAAACCCAAAACGTTTTTCGCTTAACGAAATAAGCGTATTTTTTGGAGTATTTCTGGGCAAAAATTTTTTTTATTTGCTCAAATCTTCAATTTTCTGTGCCCAGTCAAATTACGGAAAATCGTCCGCCATCTTGGCTCACGACCGAGTTTAAAGAGGAATGGTTCTAGCGGGTAATGTGACGTCAAATCGAGAACACGAAAGTCTGCATTTCACACATT
The DNA here is from genome assembly GCF_964205215.1 of Stylophora pistillata. Taxonomy (NCBI): domain Eukaryota; kingdom Metazoa; phylum Cnidaria; class Anthozoa; order Scleractinia; family Pocilloporidae; genus Stylophora; species Stylophora pistillata. The sequence goes on from NC_142519.1 coordinate 536,908, forward strand.
TTCACTTGTTTGGGAAGGTTGTAGTCGATATTGTCCGAAAATATGCCGATTAAGTGTGTTGTAGCAGGATGTAGCAACGTGCGAAATTTGCAAGAGGATATCGCGCTTCATACATTGGATCAACAAATCGACCAAACGTATTAATTTACCAACCAATCTGCCAGTTAACAAAGTTCTAACTAACTTACCAAAACTACCCACAAATTCAACCAACGAGAGGCAAATCAACCAAGCTAACCAGCAAACAAACCAAACCAACAAATGATCCATTCACTTCAACCACAAAATAAAGAAAGGAAACAACTGAATAATACAATCAAAGCAACCTGCCAAAATACAACCAAGCAACCGAAAAACGACACAACCAGGCAACTATCTACGAATTGAATAAATACAAGAAACCATAGAACCCAACCAACCAACCAAGCCAACATATGGGTCAACCCACCAACTAACACTCTACAAAAAACAATCAGTGAAACGACCACATCAACCAAGCAACCAACCAGTTCGTCAGATTAAACGACCATCCACCAATCACTCCAATCAGCCAACCATCCTGGACGACCAAATAAACTATCTACGCACCTCTCCATCCTATCATTTAACCATATATGTGTATACTAACAAAATGCAAGGGTGCCAGCATTAGGGTTATGTCCTCTACTGATTCTCTTTTTACCCGTTGCAAAACACTAGACTAAAATTTTTCGGAACGAAATGAATACCTGGTCGTAAGGAGATGTGAGCTGACGTCATCATCATCATCATCATCATAGTTTATTTAATAAAGCAGGTTGAGGGATAGGCAAGACATTACGTCCTGATGTGGACCTGCATCAACTAAACTATCAATTAATAAATACCTAATTAGTGAATAGGCCGAAAATGGTATGTAAATAATGACAATTAAAGGAAAAAAATATTAATAACAATACGGAGTAAATGTTAAAAGTATTTAAAGTCAACAGATTTGTAGGAAACGCTGCAGGAGGCTTTAGCAAAACTGATAGATTTCAGAATTCTCTTATTTTCCCTGAGTTTTCTCTTGAAGGAAGTTAAGTTTGAACTGTTCTTTATGTCTTCGGGAAGGAGGTTCCAGGATAGTGCAGCTCTGTGCTTAAACGAAGATCTTCCCATTTCTGTTCTTGGTCTATGAACCTTAACTTTTAGGGATTTTCTTAAGTCGTAAGGAGTCTCGGATTTCACTATTAAGTCATTTAGAGGCTCGATGCTATTTCCATGATAGATATTGTACGTAATAACTAAAAGTCTCCTAATGTAAAATGAAACAATAGAGTTCCAGTGTGGAGCGTTCATGATGTCATCACTGTGGATGCTATGGGGTAGGTTGTAAATAATTCAAGTAGCTCTTAAATGAATTCGATCAATATCATCCGTCAAGGTTGAAGAACAAGACCCCCAGACTACAATGCCATACAAAACGCTAGGGATAATAGTTTTATAATAAATGTTTTCTAAGGTTGGTATCGGTAAAAACTTTATCCGATTCAGTACTGCAACTTTGTTGCTGAATGACTTACAAACGTTCTTTATGTGCTCCTGCCATGATAGCTTGCTGTCAATTGTCACCCCAAGACATTTAGATGATGTTTTGTACTCAATAAAGCTATTACCAAAGGCCAAGCGTGGCAGGCGGCCAATAAAGTTCTGGCTAGAAATTATCAGGGCTTCAGATTTCGATTCGTTGGCGATTAATCTGTTTGATTGACACCAGGTGTACAGCTGGTCTAGTACAGACTGGAGTGTTAAGATGATATCGTCGATGTTGTTTCCAATTGTAAAAATAGTGGTATCATCGGCAAACATAAATAATTCACCACTAGTTATTGATTCTGGAAGATCGTTTACAAATATTGAAAATAATTTTGGCCCTAGTATTGAGCCTTGGGAAACTCCATGTGTGATGGTTTTGTGCTCGGACTGATATCCTGATATTTGGACAAATTGTTTACGTGCAGACATGTAATCGGTAAGCCACGAATGCAAATCGCCAGATATCCCAATTGCCTTTAGCTTCTCTAGGAGGATGGTATGGTTCACTGTGTCGAATGCTTTTCGAAAGTCAATAAAAAGCACGCCCACTTTTAGGCCCTTGTCCAGCGCATTTTTCCAGGTCTCTGTTAGGTGAAGTAAGAGGCTTTCAGTTGAATAATTTTTCCGAAAACCCCACTGTCTATGAGATAACAAGCCTTGTGTGTGCAAATGGTTGTTCAGGGTATCACTGACAACATCTTCTAAGATTTTCCCAGGGATACTGAGGAGGGAGATAGGTCTGTAGTTGTTCGCTTCTGTTGGTTAATGTAACGTTAATGCTGATAACTTCATTCTTACAAATTCTTCAGCGAACCGGAGTGCGCCCCAACTAGTGTTTGGTATGGTCATCGTTTCCTTCAGTTCACGCGTGTTCTCTGCATGTGATGTTGCAGTAAGACTATCCAGACTACAGGACTGTGCAAGTTCATGGAACGTATGAAGAGCAGCATCGGAAAAGCGATTACTTTCTTCCCGAGAAACGTTCGGACAAAGCTTTTCGTGGCTTTTCATTGGATTTTTCACATTTCGCAAATGAAGGGGATCATCGTCTGTCACTAAACTGTAATAATCAAAAAATTTGACCAATAGATGCCCTGGAGTGATGTCACTTTTGAGTCCTTTAAGTCTTTCTTGATAATCTTCTCTCAGCACTTCATTGCTCCATACCCTCTCAGCCTCAGTTTGTTCGGCGCTGGACGGTAAACCAAGGTGACGTGATGTGAAGTTCTGCAAATCATCGCTGCTCAACTGGTAAAAAAGTATGATAAACAGAGGAAGATTACTGACATGCCGACAGTGGCAGTGAAAAAATTAAACTTCAATTCTAGACTTGATTGAAAGGAAGACATATATTTTCAGCGCGCATCATATCCTGTCTCTAAATTTTTTGTCTGTTAGTTTCATTGGCATATATTATCATTGAAAGTGAGCCTATGCAGCTAGTAGCATTTCACTTTCTTTTTTAAATATTTCATTCACGAATGAAGGAGACTAACCTTATTAATCAAGTTAGATTCCTCACAAAAGACGAGAAAAAGGGTTGCCAGGTTTTCGTCTGACAGGAAGCCGTGCCCCGAGTTCTCAATAAGATGCTTTCGTCGCCCCCAGTGTATTAAAACTAGCAGCAGATGGAGGAGTCGAGGACACCGCTGAACCTGCATACTGACATAGACACTCTTTTGGAATCTGTTGGAGTCTGCTGTAATGTAGTAGTCCTGCTTCAATAATTTGAAACCTAAATAAAAATGCAAAGAAAGGACAATGATACATTTTCTTTCGTCTAATAATTGGCAACCTAGATAAAAAAAATCAGGACGCTTTTCAAAGCTCTCGAGACCATAACTACACCATTTTAAAAGGGTCAATAAGGTGGTCTAACAGAGGTAGTCAATTTATAGAAAATAGAGCTGAGGTAGTGTTAGAAAACAACACATACTAAGTTGTCTTAATTCTTTGACATTAACTTATTTCATATACCTTGAGAGGAGCGTTGAAAGTGTAGAACCACAGGGTGTCTTTGCATTTGGACTTCACCCGCTCGGTCGAGTACTGTTCTTAGCCATCGAAGGCACTCATACTGCTCCCTCTCAGATGCATTCCATTTAAAATGAGCATAAATCTCGACATGGGTCTGTTGCTCGTCTCCGACAGAGATCCCAGTCAGCGAGGAGTCGAATAAAGCCAGCTTTGGTACCCGGGCCTCTCCAAGAAGACGGTTTAACGTATTCTTTAGCTTATTTCGCTCTTCAATTTGAACCTCTCGGGTATCAACTAGCTCTGATTTGAACTTATCAAAAAAGTAAGCTGCTTGATCTGTTATGACGTCACCGACTGCATCTACGGCATGTTGTGCTGGAGTTCCATCCCTCTCCCTCTCTTCATTCTTAGCTTTTTTGATACTTGCCAGGATACGGTCCACCACCCAAGGAAAACTGAGTAATCTTTTCAGGTCTCCTTCTTTCTCCCGTCGATGATTTGGATCCGTAGACGAAGCAGTCGTCTGAACTTCATCTTTACCTTTGTCTCCATAAGTTGCCATGTACCATGCCGAAGCTTTCTGCAAAATCTCATCGGGAAAGTAACCAGTTTTTTCAAACTCATCCATCACTTCCTCTTCTCCACCGAATTCATCGTAAAAGTCGTGCCGCGTTTTTGCACGTAGTGTGGACAGACTTGCTTGAATCATCTGCGCCACTTCCTATTTTTCATCGGTTTTACCAGCGAGGCGAGTGTTTACTTTAACAAGGCAGCCAGTTATCACTTCTCCTTCATTTCTTAAGCCATATAAAGACATCAGCCCAGCGAGCCTTGTGTTGTAGTGATTTCTCACTGCCTTCGCCTCTTCAAGATAATGCGCGTATCCTGGAACGATCAGGTCTGGGTCGGGAGTGATCTGGGTCTGAGAGACCTCGTTTGAGAACTGCTGGGCACGATCAAGGGATTTACACTTGCGGAAGAGTTTTCCCAAGATCCTTTGAGAACTGAAAATATAAAAGAATTTATTCCTATGCATACATCATAGAAGAATGATTAAATATTCATTTTCAGAGTCATGCTGTAGTGTGTGGAAGTGTGGATCAACAAACCTCCAAATAATTGTTAGTCTTATAGTGTAGCCATTTCTCGGTTGTGGATCGCTATAATTCGCTCACAGCTGCGATAAGGTCGTTTGGGTACGTGTCACTTTAGATGCATAATGGTATAGTGTTACAAGCTGTTTTTCTGTCTATTAAATAGGCTTAAGCACTCACGATGATCTAAATGTGATATAAAATAAGAATTGGCTATCATCGGCAAAACTTACTTGTACCGGGGTTTCCCGGATTTCATCATGAAGTCTGGGTACTGATCTGGCCTCAAATCTTTGGGCAACGACGGACACTTCCCTGTTTTTGGAAAATCTACGGCATCCGAGTGCATGTGGGCCAGTTTGATACAGGCGTCCGAAAATACACCTAAAATGAAGAAACGTTACATTAATGAGGGCTTTCAGTGATCTGTGCTTCGCATTACTGTCGCCACAGTTGTCCTATCCTTTAAATTCGACACCATAACCTTACAGATGGGAAGGTATCATCGTATATAAAAGGAGTCAATCTAGTACTTGCACAACACTTCATCAGCCTCAAACGATCGCAAACACAAAGACAAGTAACGTAGAAATACTATTAATCCTAAGGACACGATTTCACTTTTTAGATGGTAAATGTTTCGCTCGGTAGCGCAGTACGTAAATGATCTTGTTCGTCTTAAAATGGAAGCCGCACGAAATAATGATGAAATACATGAATGAAACAAATTAAACAAATGAAAATTGAATCAAGAGTTCCAGAAGGGAAATAGAAACCCAGAAGTTCAGATTGCACGCCCCGATTGCATCGAGGCAGAGGCGATCAATTATCTCAGTCTGAAATTCCATCTTTCATTACAAATGACCATCCAGTAACGCAGCTTCCCTCCACGAAATCACTTGGCGTACACATTGATCAAAACTGATACTGGAATTGTCCAATACAGAGTGTTTATCAAATGATTGCCTCTTTTGAATTAAAAGAATAAGGTATTTTATTCCTTCAAATGTCCTAATTGGTTTGTATAATAGCATAGTCCAGCCAAACTTTGATGATTGCAGCGTTGTTTGGGGAAACTGAGAAGATCGTTGTTTGGGGCGACTGAAACTAAAAACAGAAGCTCCAAAACCGTACAGCTAGTATTTTGCTGAATGCGAACAATGAGGACGACATTAACGAGTGTAGCAGCAGAGCTACTACACTAACACCTTTCGATTATCCATACGACGTACAAAACAACTTGGTTTATTGAAAAGGAATCACAGCAAGTTCGTTTACACGCAGTGATGATTGCTACTATTGATTTCCTTTGTAGATAGTTGATCTGGAAACGATGAACAGAGCGGTAACGAAAACTACAAGAAAACAACAGAGCCTAACATTACAAAGCGAGTACGAATATACGATAAACAAAAAACAAATCCCTAAAATAAATAGAAAGACCCACATCTGTGTCCTAAATGCCTTACAACGCCTTCGGTAGTCCTTATTAAACTGTAGAAGTTGAGTCCTTGAATATTATAAACTTTAGGAACCTTAACTTAAGCATCTACCCAAAACTTTTTTCGAAAAAACGTCACACAGTCCTAAACTAGCGTGGTCATCCGGGACCTCTCGGTCCCACCGCGATATTGTACCACCGCGGTACAATAAAGACATCGCACACGATTTGTTCCACCAACGAGCATTTTACAGGCACTTGGCTGGCGAAATCTTAGTCATCAAAGACTAGCAGCCATCTTTGTAATGATTAAAAAAACTTCACATGGATTGACCCCTGAATAATCATATTCATACCGACTGAGGAATTCTGAGAATAAATTGGGTATTCCAAAACCCCGTGTGATCCAAAAAAGATATGATCCTTCCCAAAACTGTTGGTGACCCTTCTCTTTTTGGTTGCATAAAATGTAATGATCCTACCTAGGTCCACACACGACACGCGTCATGTATACTGCTAGAATCAGTGATACGAGGTTATAGGTTTTAGACAATTGGGGTTTTGATGCTTGATTTAAGATAGACTGAAAAAAAAAGATTCGAATGTTTGCTTTTGTAATGATCGTAACTCTTAGTGGATAATAGTTAAACAGAACGATACAGTTCTTTGATATTTTGATTTTCTCTAAATATTGTGGTCAATTAATTCTTAGTTTCATCAAGGTCCATTCTGTTTCTCCTAATAATCTGAATCGTAGAAGCTTACCTTTATCATCGTGGTCTGCATGGACAAGATGAGCATTTGCTATAATTCCCAGTTGATCATTTTTTATATAGTCTGCTACAAACTGAATCATATCAGGCACTTCTATGGGTCTGTGTAGCACCACCCTCTCCGGGGATGTGAAGTTCATTGGGGCAACGTTATCTTTAGGTGGGAGCAACTTGTCATACCACGTGACAAAATACTTGTCTCCGTCGAGATCTGAACCTGACATTTCATCTGAGTGAGGTCGGTTGCCTTTGGCTGGAAAAACAACGCAGTCGACCAAATGGTGAAGAGCTGGGATATCCACTGCTTCAAAAGTGCGCATGTCACCTATGAATAGAAAATTAAGTGGTAATAGTGACGTGGAAGCTCACTTTAGAACGAAAAGGCACGACGAAGTCATACCACCTTACCTCTGTCAAGTATTATGTATGATGGAAAGGAAAATAATAAAAATTCCAATTAATAATTAAGGAATTGTAACTGAGAAAATCCTTGCAATGGAAGAAAATCCTTTTAAGAACCAGTAATATACGTACTTTACACTGACCTGGATGAAAACAAGGATTCTTGCTTATGACCACATTGCCTCTCAGTATTTTTAGCTGCTTTCCTGGGTAATTGATCTGCTTCGAGTATCGAACGAACACCTGACCATATTCCAAAGAACCAGTCTCGTCTATGACACCCATCAAAAGACGGCCATGGGTTTCTGGGATAGCAATCCGGGCCTTTCGTAATAAATCCCCCAGCCGACTCTTATATATGGCCAGCAACAGAGAGCGGAAGAACGGTTCTCGGGTAACGTTTAAACCACTGCGTGATAAGGCTGTGATTTTCAAACCACCTGGAATGTTGGTCTTTCGAAGAGTTTCCAGTGCCACCGTTTCAATCAGTAACATTAAGGCCAGGCCACGAAGCATTTTATCTTGAAGACTGATAAATGACTCATCAGGAACTCCGAGGCCATTCAACAGGATGATACATTCACGGTTGAGGTACAAAAGGTCTAAAATGAAGGGAAGGCAAAAAAAGTTCCTCAGCAGTTTCATCTAGGACGGATGACGGCTATGCGATATAATTAAATTGGAAAATAACATTTAGTCTCTGTGAAAAACACCAAAATTTCGGCAAGAGGTTTTCGTTATTAGCTGCAACAAAGGAAAATTTTAATTACTGGGTCATGTCTGGTTGCATTCGAAATCTCCAGAGATAGATGCACGGTTTGGATTGCAACATCGAGACCTCAGTACTCATTCTGCATCAGCTGTCATAAAAGTTTTGTTTAAGAAGACAAAAAGTTGAGAGAAATTTAGTGTCAAAACTCCCTTTGTAGTTCAATGATCTAATTGCGACATTCAAAGTCATGTGAAGGTGTAGTCTGATCGTCCGGGTGAGTGTAGTCCTGAGAAGGACTGTTGTCGGTGGCAGTGACTGACGTTTCGACAACCTGTGCGGAAGTCATCATCAGAGTCAAGTGAATGATTGTTGTCAGTAGAATGTTCTTATTCCAGTTCGTGTGAAATGATCGGTTGGTTTTGCCGTGATATTATTGGCTGTAAGACTCAAGTGACGTACGTCGGTCGTGATTGGTCTGTTTCGGTCTGTCGGTAAAGCTAGGTTGTTCTTTTTCGGTCGTTTGTGATGTTTATGTCGTGAATGAGTCGTTTGTATGGGGCGGGTAGTTGTTGACATCTGTTTAGGGGAGTCTGTTCTAAGTTAGTAAACCAGCTTTCCAGAGTCAGTCGTTGAAAATAGTCAGTGCTGTAGGTTAGGCATTGCGCAGAGTCCCAGTCAATGTTGTGGTTGGTAAGTCGATGGTGTTCAGCAATGTGATTGCTGACATCACCTTTCCTCGTCGCCCGTCTGTGTTCAGTCAGTCTTGTTGTGAAGTTTCTGCCAGACTCACCGATGTAGGAGGCTTGGCAGTCGGAACAATTGATCTTATAAATCGTTCCCTGTCTGTTCCTCGGTTCGTCTTTGTCTTTAACGTTGGTTAGTAACTGACGTAGTGTGGTGATGGGTTTGTGGGCGACGCGGATATTGAAGGGTAGTAAGATGCGCGAGATGTTTTCAGACATGCCTTTTATGTACGGTATGGTTGCTGTAGTCGTAGGGGTTGCGGTGTCGTTTGTTTCGGTAGTGGTAGTGGGTCGGTGAGTGTTTCGTCGGATGAAGTCGTTGTTGTACTTGTTCTTCGTAAAAACACGGTGAAGGTATTTGTTCTCGTCGGATAAGCTGTCTGTCGAGTCACATACTAGTTGTGCGCGTCGTGTTAGAGTTCTGATAGTTGTGGCTTTGTGTGATGTAGGGTTGTAGGATGACTCGTCTAGTAATCTGTCGGTGTGTGTCGGTTTCCTGTAAACTGTGGTTCGTAATGAGTTGTCGTTGTGGCTTACCAGGCAGTCTAGAAAAGGAAGTTTGCCATTTTCTTCGACTTCTCTGGTAAACTGTATGTCAGTGTTTTGTTCGTTAAGGTGGTTGTGGAATGCGTCAATTTCGTCGTGTCGAACGGCGGTGAATGTGTCGTCAACGTAACGTAACCAAAGCGGTATCGTTTGTCGGCAAGTCGAAAGGGCGCGTTCCTCGATGTTCTGCATCACAATTTCTGCTATAACAACAGAAACTGGAGACCCCATGGCAGTGCCGTGTAACTGTTTGTAGTGTTTACCGTTGTACTGAAAGTAAGTAGACGTTAGGCAAATGTTTAGCAAGTCCATGATGTCGTCTGTTGGTAGCGGTAGTGGGTCGATAGATTTTCGGATTGCAGTCTCAGTGCATTGTAATGCTAATTGAAGTGGAATACTTGTGAACAGCGATTTCACATCAAATGACACTAGTTTGTAGTCGTCAGGTATCTGAACAGTCTTGGTAGCGTTAATAAAGTCTTCAGTGGATTGTAGTTTATGTCTGGATTTGTCGGTTAGCGGTTGTAGTATTGTCGTCAGGTACTTGGATAGTTGGTATGTGGGAGAGCCACAGAAAGAAACAATAGGTCGCATCGGGAAACCAGGTTTGTGTAGTTTCGGCAAACCGTAGAGTTTCGGTGGCTGTGGTACTGAGCACCTCAGTCGATAGTACCGTTGGGTGTCAAAGGCGTTCGTTTTCTTGAGTGTCAGTAGTTTACTGTTGAGTTTACGTTGAAGGGCAGGAGTTGGGTCACGTTTGAGTTCTTCGTAGGTTCGTTTGTCGTTAACTAGTGCGTCCATTTTGTCGTGATAGTCAGTTTTGTCCATAACAACAGTAACTCGTCCTTTGTCGGCTGGTAGGATGACTATGTTCTCGTCGTTTCTCAGTCGTTTCAGTGCGCGTTGTTCGTCTTTAGTCAAGTTGCTGTCATGTAGTGACGTTGATTGTATAGTGGAGGCAATTCTGCTTCTCATGTTATCCTTGGTCCTTGCTTCTGATGTTATCCTTGGTCCTTGCTTCTGATGTTATCCTTGAAGTCGAAGAAAATGGCAAACTTCCTATTCTAGACTGCCTGGTAAGCCACAACGACAACTCATTATGAACGACAGTTTACATGAAAACCGACACACACCGACAGATTACTAGACGAGTCATCCTACAACCCTACATCACACAAAGCCACAACTATCAGAACTCTAACACGACGCGCACAACTAGTATGTGACTCGACAGACAGCTTATCCGACGAGAACAAATACCTTCACCGTGTTTTTACGAAGAACAAGTACAACAACGACTTCATCCGACGAAACACTCACCGACCCACTACCACTACCGAAACAAACGACACCGCAACCCCTACGACTACAGCAACCATGCCGTACATAAAAGGCATGTCTGAAAACATCTCGCGCATCTTACTACCCTTCAATATCCGCGTCGCCCACAAACCCATCACCACACTACGTCAGTTACTAACCAACGTTAAAGACAAAGACGAACCGAGGAACAGACAGGGAACGATTTATAAGATCAATTGTTCCGACTGCCAAGCCTCCTACATCGGTGAGACTGGCAGAAACCTCACAACAAGACTGACTGAACACAGACGGGCGACGAGGAAAGGTGATGTCAGCAATCACATTGCTGAACACCATCGACTTACCAACCACAACATTGACTGGGACTCTGCGCAATGCCTAACCTACAGCACTGACTATTTTCAACGACTGACTCTGGAAAGCTGGTTTACTAACTTAGAACAGACTCCCCTAAACAGATGTCAACAACTACCCGCCCCATACAAACGACTCATTCACGACATAAACATCACAAACGACCAAAAAAGAACAACCTAGCTTTACCGACAGACCGAAACAGACCAATCACGACCGACGTACGTCACTTGAGTCTTACAGCCAATAATATCACGGCAAAACCAACCGATCATTTCACACGAACTGGAATAAGAACATTCTACTGACAACAATCATTCACTTGACTCTGATGATGACTTCCGCACGGGTTGTCGAAACGTCAGTCACTGCCACCGACAACAGTCCTTCTCAGGACTACACTCACCCGGACGATCCGACTACACCTTCACATGTTACCCCCGGGCTCAAACCATTTACTGCATTCAAAGTCATTCCTGAACGGATAACAGTCGAAGGGTAACTTACTCGGCCGCGTTGCCTCACAGATCTCCAGAGCTGGATGCTTCGAGTTAAACTTTTTCATGCTCTTGCGATATTGCAGGATTTCCTTTTCATCGCCGTTTGGAAGCCTGGGATCTATTGCCAGCATCCCTTTACAACCACCGTCACGAATCTGATAAGCAGACGGGGTAGGATCCAAATCGAGGCTATCTGCCACCTGAAAATAGGATATCAGCATATTGAAAAGTATAATGGTTTAACTGTTCTCGTGGGAGATAAATCAAGTCACTGCTGCGCACTGTAGGTCATTAACACATTTACCCATATACGAATTTTCGTCAAAATGCTCGCGGCACAAAGTTTTCATTCTTGACTCTTGAATCTGATGTAGTAACGTAAAAGCAAGAAGTTTTTCATAACACTGAATAGAAAATCTTGAAGACATGACTTGATTCGTAAATTTCAAGCATGAAAAAAGGCTGGGATGAAATACGCACGATATGTTGTTACGTACTTTCTCGGCCAAGGCTTTACTGATTTTCCCAACTCCATCACTTAAGGTGTATTTTCCAGATCTAAAGTTGTCACAACATTCAAAATACACATCTTTATATTTTACTTCTATATTTGGAATTTCTTCCACAGTACAACCCTCTTCAATGCTGACTGTCACCGCCTCCTTTGTGGACGAGAAGCACTGACCCATGCGAGACACATAGGTGGCAACACATCTAATCTCATTCAGCTGCCCAAGCGATCCTCTTATGTCAGCGGCTCTGTGCTCTTTATCGTACAGCCATGCACCGTGATCACGTAACTGACTACTGGAACAAGCCAGGAACTCAAACTTTCTCCCAGCAATGTGGATGTCGTTAGAGAGCAATTCTACTACACGTTCATTCAAGACGTGTTTGAGGCCTTCTGGGTACGTTGATGAGAGCTTGGAAAAGTCTTCCTCCCGGAATGCAATTCGCATCGTTTGCTCGTGCCCATACTCCCTGATGACACGGTTCTCTGCAACCAATTCTGCGGACAGGAGGTAATCTTGAGTAGGGGTAACGATAAGTCGAGGTACGTATACGTAATGCTGCGGAATCTCAAATTCAAATGCCGTCAGATGTGTCATGTCTCCATAGAGCAATCTCTCAAGGTAATGCTGTAAAGGGCAGAATCGATCCGTCTCCACAATGTTGACCAACTTGTACAGAGCTTTGCAAACTTTCTCTGGAGATACGAGGGTGTTTGCCAGGAGTAAGCCATACCTGTTTGTGGCGCTTCGTAACAAGTCGTAAAACTTTCGAGAAACACGATCACGAACTTTGAAGCCTCGAGACAAAAGACATTCCAAAGCGTACTTGATCTTGGGGTCCGAGAGTGTGGGTTTCTTTGGAGCCTCCGTGTGTCCTCGAGGAAACCTTGTATTTATACTCGAGAAACAAAGAGAAAAGCCTAGAAAAGTGAATATCTGAATGATCAGATGGATAGATAAATAGAGAGATAAGTAATTAATTGAAAAAAAAGGCAAGAAAACATTTGTATAAATAAATCGAAAGAAAAAATATATATTGAACATGAATCAGAGAGGGAAAAAATTATCGGTCATAATTTATTGCTTGGGAAGAGGGAGGGGGGGGGAGGCGGGTGAGTGTTTGGAGGATTTTGGTTGTGCCACAATAAAATTAACCTGATTCCCCCTAAGGATATGGGTTTCCCCTGAAAACCATGTGATCCCCCAAAAATCTTCGGTTCCCCCCTCTGGCGATAACTGTTGACTTGTTCCTAAATCACGTGATAAATAACGTTATAAAATAAAAATAAATAAAAGTGAATCAATAAAAGTTGTATAAAAACATATACTATCAGAAATCTCCCAAGAACTAGTGTGAAACTGAATGACATAAAGTTTCCAGACTCGAAATTAGCTAACTGGAATCAAATTCTTGCAAGTTTTTCAGACAGATTCGACTAACAATAAAAAGGTCAAATTGATTCTTTTTTTTTCCTGTTATCATCTTGAAAATAAGTCCGTTCTGGAGAATGGCAAAATAAACACCCAATGCTTAAGTCGGTCACGGTCGATTGATTAGGCAGAGTCCTCATATATTGTAAACACGATCCTGAATAACTAGTGCTTACCTCTCCGTGAAAGGCCAGTCATCAATCCAAGAGGGGAATCTGCCTCATCTTGCTCGAGAATTCTTTCTTTCAGAGGAAAGTTTAAGCATAACACTTAACTTGAGCCCAAAATTTCTCGACTGCATCCTAGGAAGTGACTCAGGCGGTCGTAGTTTGTGCGGCCATTGATTTTTAATTCTGTATTCGATAGGAATTTAAAACATTTATAAACATAATTTCCCACACCAGGACATTTTTTAGAAAAGGAATGGAAACTCTTCTTACAAAATGGAATTTAAAACTTCAAAGTTGATCAATCTGAGCGTTAGTCTAACCTCATTCATCATCGCAGTTTCGAAATGACTGCTAATATAACACTATAAGGATTTTCAAGTCTCCTTCGTCGTTTACTTAAATCCAAGTCAGTAATGGAAGGTGTTTCACAGAAATTCTTCTCGTGAGATACTTAAAATTTTGATAAATTGGGATGGCAACGCAAGTTTTCAGTGAAGGCCTAAAAGCTTAGCGCAGCCTTTTTCTTTTCTAGAATAATTTTATAATTTCTTGATCTCAAAACATGAAGCGGAGGTGCTTACATATCTCCCTTAGTTGCTTCGACCGCTTTTCTTTTCTTGATATTTGAATGGGAAACAATATTCCTTGTCTCGATTAGGATACTTACCTTCGGATATTTTTTGTGGCCACTGCAGGGGAAAATAGAAGCTAATTTTTCCATTGGTAAAGTTTTCATCGACGACGACATAATTTTCAAACTGCCTGTGTTCCATTTCAATTTTTATTTCTCTAGATCCTTTAACAGCGCCCCCCTTGAAGAAGAAGATCGTGAAGGTTCCCAAATCATGCTGAAACTCGCTTTCGATGCTTCCATCTTGAATGAAAACAGAATCTTGTTCACTCGACCAGTGCTGTACGTACGTGCCAGGGGTAGTAAATGTTCCAAAGCTGAAGGAAGCAACTCTAATCATTTGCCCTGTCTCATCTGTCTTGTATTTGGAAGTATCTTCGGGAGTCTCTGACTCCATCCAGAACGAGTCGCCACGCTGGCAAATAGAGGAACACCATTCTCGTCGAAATCGCTCAAAAAACTTCGCTTTGCTAGATTCCGTTGTCTTCAAATGGATGCTAATGATTCTGGCATTCCCAGTTGGGGAATTAACCGGCTCTTGCGCTTTCGCAACTTGGAACCTTGAGGCTTTCAGTAAATCTTTGAAATCTTCAATTTGACGACGACTTCGTCTCTCTCTCTCTGAATGAAAACGACTGCCCCAGATATTTATGCTCAGTTCGACTTCTTTAGGTTTAGCCGGAATTTTATGTTTCGCCAGCTTATTTCGGCGATGTGCCATGCTAACACAAGTACACGGTTTGACCGAAGAGTTAAAGTTTTTGCAAAACACTGATTATCATGTGATGGAGGCTTTGTCGGCAATGCTTTTTGTCGAAACCTGTTTAGGTTGACAACATTTCAACCTGCCTGAATTTTTTTTGCAACTCAAGCACATTTAAGGCCGTCAAAACAATCTGAGTATTATTGCGCAGACTCAAACAGTCAGGGCCAATTCCCAGAAGAGGCGATTTTTCTAAGAATCTGAACTTCCGTATGAAATTCCCGAAGAGACATTGTTCGTGATCGCAAATACAGGCAAACGCCTTTACCTTTGTTTGTTTGGTTATTATTTCGTCAAACGTTTTTGAAACATTGTGTCTCATTTATTTCTGAATTTCTTAGATTTCTCTTTAAACCTGACACGAAAAAGTCCCCAATAGGCAATGGAACGGCCGTCACTCAAATCAGTCACGCAACAACAAAACATTGCCCATTCTGCTATCAAATGATTCGATAAACAAAGCTGAAGTACGTGATAGGTATTACCGTCTTGCCTTTGAAGTGTGGACGTCTCGTATTCTGCAGCATACACCTTTATTGGTATCTAACGGGCTATATCAGCAACTAAACTACTCGTACACCTAGTTACAAGCTTGGCTTTTAGAGGTACGGTTAAGAATCTAGAACATTCCGTAACATTACGATAGATTTTATTTATATATTAACGCAGGGATGACTCAGTATGACACAGCTACTTCTAGAACATTCTTGAAGGTTACACTACAGCCGTCAATTACTCCAAAACAATAGCTGTGTCCGTAATCTGTCAAGCCCGGTCCAGTAATTTGTGAATTAACACTGAAGTTTATTTCGTCGGAGAAAGTGAGGAACGTAGGGAAACGAAATGTAATTTTAGTCACATTTCGTTAAAAATATCGATCCCGGTTTCCCGCGCAGGGGGCGCAACTTACATGGAGTGGGCTATGTTGTCACACAACATTGGAGAGCAGTCGTGGTAAGTCTAGGTATTATATATTATTTGAGCGAAATGGTCCCTTGTGTCATTCATGTCCTTTGGTAGAACATGTTTACTCCTGTTTTAATATCAAATCACGGCATGCTCAGTGGCTTGACAGCGATCGCTGAAATGTTTTTTTTCGTTCGGAATCAATTTGTCTTGTCGAGATGGGAGATTTTGTCGTATTACTCGGAAATCAGTCCTAGTGAATTTCAGTTGGGGACGTGGGATGTTTTGAGGTTACCTTTGGTCGTCGAGGAGGAGTATTTCTTCTACAGCGTCTGTCAAGCATGTTATGGTAATTTGAATTATAAAATTTTGATTTTGTAAAATGGATGCGCAGAATTCGTGATAGAATAAAAGACTACGGCCATCTAACCGCTAACGAGCGTTGAAATATTGGGAAAATAGTCCTTTACGCCCTAACATCGATCAGTATACGTTTTTCTCTTTTAGTATTATTAAACATAGTTTGTGAAACAATATCAAGAGCTTTTGCAACCGATAATTCCGGATGACCGCCATTATGTTTGATTCGGAGGTGATAAGGAGAAATCAGATGGAAGTTATACTTAAAGGGTTAAGCAGTGAAACTGGAAACGTCTAAGGTTTCGAAAAGCTAATTTTTCCCTGGCAATTCAGTCACAAGAAATGAACTAGGTTCCTTGATCTTTGGAGGTGTTGCGTGACGCTAAGCTATTGAGAAACGTCAGCTTTTGTAATCGTTACGGTGGCCAATTTACCATTTCAACTTTGTTGATATATCCAAATTATTTCGTTACCCCCACCGACGCAGCCCCAAACAGTTTCTTTCGAAACTATATATATCTTATTAGACGTTTTGTTGTGTAGTATATTTTGTTGTAGTATATTTTGTTGTGTAGTATTTCGCCCGTAGGGCGAGTCAAAATATAAATAACGAGTAAAAATACTCAGCGATACTACACAACAAAACGTCTAATAAGTTATTTATTATCCAACACGCTAAACTGTTACTTCAGTGCGGGCGAATTTCGCGGATGTTTTATTTACGGGGAGTGCGTGACAGAAGTATGCGAAGCGGAACGGAATTGGCGCGTTGTTGTGCTGCTGTTTCTATTTTCTTCATTAAATGATGATGATGATGATGAACTTTATTCATGTGTCAATTATAAAATGCAGTAATAAAACCACTAAGTAAGGACACAGCAAGATAATTTAAATAAAATAAGAAATAACTAAGTATTAATATACGATTAAATAGCATAAAATATACGAATAAATAGCATAAAATTTGTGGTCAGCAGAATTAGGCTAGGGCACCTTAAGACATTGGGGGGGGGGGGGGTGGCGGGGAGGAATAGTCTGAGCCTAACTAAGATATAACTAAGAATCATGCACTGCAAAGACGTGGCGGGAAGGAATAGTCTGAGCCTAACTAAGATATAACTAAGAATCATGCACTGCAAACCAAGCAGCCCACACAGCCACCATCGTCCATCAACATTTCCAAATCCATTCCTCTAACTGCCCTCTTAAAACCCGCTGGTGAATTCAACGAAATGAAGAAATTTTCTGGTTGTCAAGCTGTTTTTCTTCGTTCGATTCATCTAATGAACTTGGATCTATATTTGCCAGCCATTCTGACTCTTCGTCGTCGGAAATATGATTCAAATTGTCCGCCATTTTTTTTTTTCGTAACTACAATCCAATTCTTCGCTTGCGCGATGCGAGAAAACCTGTTTAACCGGTACTACAATAGACGAGTACAAATACCGCGTGATATTTGTACTCGTCCATGGCGTTATTTGTACTCGTCTAGGTGTAGTGGGATAATAAATATATCTTATTGACCACTTTCATAAATGGCTGCCAGATTAATATTCTTTTGTTTAAATTTAAATTAGCCTTTCTGGCCTCACTTGAGATAATGTATTCTTTTGAATTTTGTACTGGAGAACGAGGCCAGAAAGGCTAATTTAAATTTAAACAAATGAATATTAATCCGGCAGCCATTAAAACGTCTAATAAGTCATTTATTATCCAACACGCCAAAGTGTTATTTCAGTGCGGACGAATTTCGCGGATATTTTACGGGGAGTGCGTGACAGAAGTATGCGAAGCGGAACGGAATTGGCGCGTTGTTGTGTTGCTGTTTCTATTTTCTTCATTTAATGAAGAAATTTTCTGGTCGTCAAGCTGTTTTTCTTCGTTCGATTCATCTAATGAACTTGGATCTATATTTACCAGCCATTCTGACTCTTCGTCGTCGGAAATATGATTCAAATTGTCCGCCATTTGTTTTTTTTTCCGTAACTACAATCCAATTCTACCTCGTTATCGTGCTGTAAGATCACATGAGATAGCAAGCGCATGCGCCAAATCAGTGCAAGCTTACGCCTTCGTCAGTCCAACTGCGCTTTTAGAACTGAGAGAAAAAACGCCGCATCTTCTGCTGTAAATGGCTGACAATCCATCTTTAACCCCTCCTAAAGAGGTCAGGGGTAAGGAAAAATCCTCTAAGGAGGACCTTAGCACTGATGAAGTGCGTAAATCAGCTGGAAAACCAGCCTCACAAAAAGGCGGGAAAAGGCCTTCAACTGCTCAAGCACCCATAAACTCGGCGAACGAAGGAAGTTCTGGTGTTACCCTAAACGCGGCAGCTCTTGGTTCCGTTATTGCCGAAGCCCTCAAGGGTTCATTTGAAGGCCTAAGGGATTCAATGAACGCGGATTTCAATGACTTGAACAGCCTGATTGCATCACGTTCAGGCGGCAATGGTGACGAAGACTCGGCCGATGATTGTGATTCGAGTGTGTCTAAGGACGATGTTGAATCACTGGTCGAGGAAGAGTTACCCGCCAAGAAAAAGAGACTAAACGAACAAGGAAAGAACAGCAATCCTCTGATTACTAAGCTGACAAAAACCCTACAGCTCACCGAACATGTCGGTCCCGCTATCGACGGGGAACTTGCATCACTTGTGGATAAGATTACGAGGGAGAAAGGTAACGAAGACAAAATAATGGAGTTAAAGAAACAACACAAAACTCCCGAAAATTGCGCCACCCTGTCGGAGACAAAGGTCAATCAGGGTGTCTGGAACAATCTAGATGAGTCAGCTCGGTCAACTGACTTAAAATTCCAAAAGGTTCAGAAAAGCCTGATTAAAGGAATAATAGTAGTCGTATCAGAGGTGAACAAGTCGATGGGCAACTCAGAAACTCAGAAAGAAGATACTGTTAGTGCCCTAATGGATGCGGTGCTACTCTTGGCAAATGCTAACCAGGAGTTAAACTATCGACGGAGAGAGTTGATGAGACCACAACACAATACAAATTATAGTCACCTTTGCAGCCCATCAAATCCAGTGACGGCCGAATTGTTTGGAGATGATCTACCAAAGGCTGTTAAAGACATCTCAGACACAAACAGGCTGAGTTCAAAGCTCACCAAGGACGGCAGCTCTCATCACTCAAAAAGTAGCCAGCAACACCATGGCTGGCGTGGAAAGAAATATGTTCGCCCTCACAATTCCAACAATAAGCAGTTCAAGAATTTAAACTTCCAGAGACCCCTCCACTTCAGAAGGAAGCAGGAGGGGAAGAAGAAGAACGACTAAGCTCAAACCCTATACAGGTTAGTCTAACAACAAATGAATTTGCTGGTTGGCTGAGGCATTTTCTTTCAACATGGATGAGTATCACAGCAGACCAAGATATATTGGATATGGTACAGCACTGACAGCTTGAGATTGCAAATCCAACTCAACTAAGGCTAAGGCCTGAAATCCAGTTTGACTCTAAAGAGGAAGGAATAATTACCTCAGAAATTGCTCACCTGCTTGAATTAGGTGTCATTGAGCCTGCTGTACACACTACAGATGAATACATTTCCATTATATTTGTAAGAAAAAAGAAAAGTGGTCAATACTGCATGATTTTGAATTTAAGGGGGCTTAACAAGCACATAGAGAAACACCATTTCAAAATGGATACTCTGTGGTCTGCTGTGCGACTCATGACTCCAAACTGTTTCATGGCATTAATCGATTTAAAAGATGCCTACTACTTAGTTCCCATTGCTACTGAACATCGCAAGTATCTGAAATTTTACTGGAAGGGTTTTCTCTACCAATACACATGTATGCCAAATGGGCTTTCATCTGCACCAAGGCGTTTTACTAAGTTGATAAAACCAGTGTACTCTACCTTAAGACAGATAGGTCACCTGAATGTGGGGTACATAGGTGATTCGTACCTCCAGGGTAGAGGTGCCAATGAATGCCTGCTTAATATCTCTGATACGCAGAGATTACTTTCAAGTTTGGGGTTTGTGATTAATGGGCAAAAATCATCTGTCACACCAGCTCAGCGAATCATATTTTTAGGTTTTGTCCTTGACTCTGTGTCAATGACAATTACCCTCACTGATGACAAAAAAGTGAAAGTAAAAGCTAATTGTACAACAATGCAACACAAGCATGAGACCACCATCACCGAGCTAGCCCAATTAGTCGGCACACTTGTCTCCAGCTTTCCTGGGGTACAGTTTGGGAAACTTCATTATAGGAAACTAGAGATAGAAAAGAACTTGGCTTTAAGAGAACATAAGGGTAACTTTGAGGCTCTCATATCCCTGTCCCCAAGTACAAAAGATGATCTTGCTTGGTGGTTTGAAAATGTAGATACGGCCTTAAATCCAATATCACATGCAAATCCTGTCATTGAGATTAAAACTGATGCGTCAAAGAAGGGTTGGGGTGCATACTTTGATGGTGATAAAACCCAAGGCTTGTGGTCTGCTACAGAAAGCCAATTGCACATCAATGAATTAGAATTGAAGGCAATTCACTTCGCCTTGCAAGCTTTTGGTAAAAGGCTAAATAATAAGCATGTCAAAATACTTTGTGACAACTCAACAGCTGTAACTTATATTAATGCTATGGGTGGAACAAAATCTCCAAGTTGCAATCAAGTGACATATGACATATGGGATTGGTGTGTAAATAACAACACCTGGTTAACAGCAACTCACATTGCTGGAGTAGAAAACACTGAGGCTGACAAAGAGTCCCGCTTATTTAATGACCGCACTGAATGGGCCTTAAAAAGGGAGATCTTTAGACAAATAACTACCCTTGGGGCATCCCAGAAATTGATCTATTCGCAAGTAGACTTAATACACAGCTCCCCAGGTTTGTCTCTTAGAAACCTGAGAGAACACAAGAACACAAAACTTAAGAGGCTCAGAAGGCCAATTGTTTGTTAGTTATCAAAAACCTTTCAGGAAAGTTAGTAGAGATACTATAAGCCGGTGGGTGAAGACTGTTCTCACTGACTCTGGAATTGACTCTTCCAGATTTAAATCACACAGCACAAGGGCTGCCAGTACATCTGCAGCCAACAATGCCTCAGCAAGTCTTGATGAAATTCTGCAAACAGCTGGGTGGTGCTCTGAGTCAACATTTGCCAAGCATTACAAAAAACCTATTGTTAAAGAGAACATGTTTGCTGACAGGGTACTCAGCACTGTGAAGTAACACACATGTGTAAAATAAAAGTTTTGCCATGACAATGCTTAATGTTCGTGTTGCTTTAAAAGCTCATGTGATCTTACAGCACGATAACGAGGTAGAATAGTAAAATTAAACGAGACTTACCTGTAAGTTGAAGTTTGATTGAGATTCTACCGAGTTATAAAGTGCTGGGAGATTACATACCCTCCCACCCACCCTAATGTAGTGTGGTACCTTGAATCACTCACATTAAACTTTTAAAGACTGAGTTGGCGCATGCGCTTGCTATCTCATGTAATCTCCCACTTTATAACTCGGTAGAATCTCAATCAAACTTCAACTTACAGGTAAGTCTCGTTTAATTTTACTATTCTTCGCTTGCGCCATGCGAGAAAACCTGTTTAACCGGTACTCTGCAATAGACGAGTACAAATACCGCGTGATATTTGTACTCGTCTATGGCGTTATTTGTACTCGTCTAGGTGTAGTTGGATAATAACAGCCTTTATTCATTTGTATTGAGAAATGATTGGAATATGTGTACCCTAGAAAGTCAAATTTATCAAATGTAATTACTCGGGCTTTCCTAAGGAAACACCCGAGGTATAAATTCGGCTTGGTTTTTTTTTTTGCGTTCAGTCACAAAACGCTGTTCCACTACAGCGCATGCGTGAAGTGTATGTGCATGCTTGAATGAGCCCCAGAGTGCAGGGCTTAAGCAATGGCTGCCTTCGTGGACGAGTCCTTGCTTGATGTATGTGGAAGAAATTCGATGGTTATTACGCTCAATAGACATAGAAAGTCACACACCGTTCGCGGTAGACCCACACTAAAACTTGTGGAGCATTTTGGGGACGGGTCGGTCCGCGAACTTCACGAGAGATCAATTTACGGGCGATCCTTTACGAGTGAACCTTCTGTCGAGGAATATCAAGCGAAGCCTGCTACATCAATGGAGCTATGTCATATTAAGTTTACATGTAAACATAACCGCGTATTTAAACGTGATTGAGAACCCAGAAGAAAGGGCTGAAAACTGAAAGAATTTGTTTATGAGCGTATTCGTCTAAGCATACCGAAGTCCTCTTGGCTACGTCGTTATGCGAAGGTTAGAAGAGTTACAAAAAATGTTAGTAAACTTAATATGAAGAGGGTAAGATTAAATAACACAATTACACAACATGAGAAGTATTTGCTGAATTGTTCTGTGAGGGTATATCAAAGGATAATTAAATTGAATTATACAGTATGTATAGGTAATCACATGATTTCGAGTGCAATTTGGAATAAATAAGCACGAGTAAATTTTTTCAAAGACTAACAAAATTGCACGAGCCGTAGGGCGAGTGCAATTTGTGGTCTTTGAAAAAATTTACAAGTGCTTATTTATTCCAAATTGCACGAGAAAAATCATGTGATTACGTATTAATAATATACATGAAAAAATTATCATAATTATACAGAAGAAAAGCGCGCGCGTCACGTGCAAAAAAAATTTATTCAAACTCTGTAAGTGACATTGTGTGTACGGTCAAAACAACCGTGTACGATCAAAACAACAGATAAAATATGAAATTTTCACATCTTTAAGGCGCAAAAACGTTCGAAGTCCGGCCAAACAGTTCAAGGAATTGTTCAGTCTGTGTCCGAATCACTTTAGATGAAATGGAATCGTCGTTTGCGAGGTTTATCAGGCGAGGCCTTGCTGTTGAGGTTAAATGTCACAGTGCAGTTAGTGAAGGAATTCATCACATTCTGCGCTTGAGAGCTCATCATGTCATCATGTGTGAAATTACTGCATTTGAAGCGGAAGGACCAGATGAACTACCCGCCCCCGACGCGGATTTTGGTGTACTATTTCCTTTTGAGATGGCCCGCGAAAGCTGTCGCTGTTCGTCTTCGTCGGCTTCATCGTAGTCATCTAAAGACTGGATATTTCTGTGGCCAGTGACTTTTGCAATGGACGACCTCTCGAGATTTGCTTTCTTCATCTTGCTAACGAGCGTTTTTCGGGCACTGTGATTGGTAAACCGCTTCTCGGATGACTGAAGGCTGGTTTGGGAGATGATATTTTTCATCATGGAGTTGATTTTATTTTCTCCCATGGGCTGGACTTTGTACCAAGTTTCATCGCCAGGTCCGCTGTTGTATTTTATCGAGAGATAAAACAAACCACTCGCCCTGAAACTACGAGGCCTACGGTTGATGTACTGACGGAACAACGCAACTGGACATCTCTCTCCGCCGGTCTGAAACATTTTGGGCTGAAACTGTCTTGGCTTTGCGTTCAAACCTCCGGGTCTGGTTTTTGTTGGCCCTCCAGCAAACTCAAGAAATTCAAGGCCGTCATCACCTTTCATGATTCTGAAATCCTCCAGTCTCACTCCATGGTGTTCCTGCCTTCCACGGAGACCAAATTGTTGAGTAGGTAGCCACCACATTGTATTAATTAAGGACTCTGGGGTTATACCACCGAGTTTTTCGCTCTTCCAGAGAATTTCTTCTTCCTCTTCGGATAGTTGTCGAGCTTTGTTTGGGCGCTTGCTGCGGCCAGCTAAGCGAAGCTGTTTCGCTTTCCCGTCCAGTACTTGTTTGGAGGAACAGAATTCTCTGTCGCGAATAATGGACAGTTTATAGCCTTTGTTCTTCAAGTGTCAAGCTATCAAGCGATGTAATCATTACTTTCAGACTTTCCGGTTCATAATCTTCCCCACGTTTGTTTTTAATTTCAGCGTAGAATCGCTCGAGCAAACTGTTAAGCTGCGTCGGCTCGTAGTTTTCGATTTCTGCGGCAATTCCTTTCTCCAAACACCACTTCTTCCAAACCGACAACCAAAAAGCAGTGCTTTTTACCGTGTTTTCGTTGGTAGAGTTGTTTTTCAGCTCCTGTATTGTTGTTGCGGTGACGGAACAAAACCTACTTAAAACACCCGCCATTGTTTCGCTCGCAAATTTTCAGCGTATCCAAATGTTGCGACGTCCAAGGCTCGTATTTGATTGGCTCTCTAAGAGTTTTATTGATTACTGACCAATCAGAATGTCTGGTTTGTTTCTTTCTTTGCACTGAATTAACCCTCTTCTGCACTGAATTAACTGAAAACTGCATTCATCTTAACCAATCAGAACTGAGAAATTTTTTCATGTATATTATTAAGTGCGAAATAAAGAAAATTGAAAAATTGAAAATTGAAATTGCGAGTAAGTCGGTATTTATCAATGTTTTCTTGTAATAGATCCATGTGTCTTTATAAGAGTCGGACAAACGTGTCAAACTATTGTAAATTTCAACTTAGTTCAGATATAGAGAAAAACCCTGGTCCTACTCCAATGTACATTAACCCTAGCAAAACAATGATGGCACCATCTAGCCAAGCTAATGAGTTGATATTTGGACAAAATTCAGGAAAACAATATGTTGCAATGAGTTTATGCTCTTTGGTTTACTATAACAAACAAGGAATCAATTCTGCTAACAATCTTGTATCAATAATGAATATTGGAAATCAGTTGTATTCGTCACTGAATAGCTTAGTACATTATTTCAGAGTATACATAACAATGATATATTTGAGTTGAAAGGGGTTAAAATTAATAAAGTTCAAAATAGTAACCTTTTTCAGAGTCGTGCCTGTGAAACCAGAAAGTTCAATATGAGTTGTGCTGTGGCTGTCTATTCACTCTGCTACCCTGTGTTAAAATCATGTAGTTATTGGAATTCAAATCCCTTATCTAATGTTATTTAGTATGGCAAAATATTACGGTATATGAAAATTCATCCTTAAACAAGTATTTACCGTCAGATGATTTGCCAAAAACTGTTGGTGTTTGGGAAACTGAAATAAGGTTAGATCCTAAAAGTGATTACAGTGAAGGAATATTGTCTGAATCAGTTGACAGCAAATCAGTTCTCAAAAATCTTGTAAGAAATGATAGTGAATGCACAGGGTTTTTGATGTGGTTTTCAGATTTTTGTATGACCTGTATTTTTAAACCCACAAAAAGGTTAAAATATGTGTATTCGCCCTTGGTATTTAATGAACGTCAAATGCCTCTAATTGAATATACTAAAACTGAAAATAGCACTGCTTCTCTTGTTGTGGCCATCAGCAATATTCAATATTCAGAGATTTTCCCATTAAAAACAATTTGAGTTATTGAACAGTAATATTGCTTCAAAGCTACTGATTTCTGACAACTTCCCTTGGGTGAACATTTTGCAACAAACTATGACTCAGCACCCATAATAGATAAAAATTTCCTTCTCCTTGCAATTTAAGGCAAATACATTATCTACTCAGAGTTCGTAAAAGCCTTTAAAGTCCTTGAAGATGCTTGAATTTAAAAATAAAAAATTTAAGGCCTTGAAAGTACTTGAATTTGAGGACTAGGGCTTGATTTTTGCAATGCTTTTTCTTTAGCAATTTTCAAGTTGAAAATTACATTACTTATAATAATAATAATAATAATAATAATAATAATAATAAACAACTTTATTTACCTGCAAAAAATGTGTCAGCAATTCCACAAGGAACCGCTGGTATTAATACATGTGTAGCAAATATAAAACTATTAAAACTATTAAAATGGAAAATTATATATATATGTACATAGATATATACGATATAACTATGTTAAAAAAAAAAGAATAACAAATTAGATACTATTGAACAGAACAATGATGATCGCGCTTATCACATTGTAATAAAAAATTATATATATTTGATTTGAATAAATTAAAGTCACTAATTTCCCTTAGGTGTAGAGGAAGGCTGTTCAGTCCTTTGCAGCAGAAAACTTGAAAGTATTTTGTCCAATTGCGGTTTTTTCTTGTGGAAGATTTAATAGGTGTTCATCTCTCAGTGTTCTTGTTCGAAGGCTCGAGCGTTTTGGCAAATAAGAAACCAAATGCTCGGGACATTTGTAGTTGTACACAATTTTAAAAATAAGTTGAAAGCGAAGAAATCGCCTACGGTTTCTTAACGACAGTATACCACACGTCTCACGCATCACTTGGGAACAAATTCTTCTGTCTGCCTTAAGTATTGTACGAAGAGCTTGATTCTGTAGTCTTTCCAACCTATCCGCCATTGCTTTTGGGCAGTCAAGCCACACGATAGAGCCATAATCGAGGATAGGTAGTGGGGTCTGCTTGTAGATCTTTAATGACACTTCTCTAGATAGAAAAAGAGAGAGTCTGTTAAGCAGGCGAAGCTTTGGATATACCTTTTTGCATATATAATCCTGATGTTGCATCCATGTGAGTGCACTATCAATACTTTATTATAATGCTATGATCAAGCAGACAATGCTTTATGCATCAACCATATGGACATCTTGTTCTGCTGAGAATTTGCAGAAAGTCTTTAAACTTCAGAAACGCGTGGCACGTGTAATTCTCGGAGCTGACACTAAAGCGAATAGCGTACAACTGTTTAGGAAATTGGATTGGGTTCCATTCTTTCATGAGGCAAAAGTAAATAGGTCACTAATGGTGTACAAACGATTGTCTGGGGACTGTCCACCTTATATGTCCCAAATGCTCGTAAGAAATGCAGACATAAATGAAAGATCAAGCAGACATGGACAACTAAACCTCGTCTGTCCCCGATTCAAATGGGAGTCAGAGGGAGGTAGGTCTTTCACAGTATCGACCTCGCGCCTCTGGAATACCTTACCACTGGACATAAGAATGAAACCTACTATCAAATGTTTTAAGAAGGCCATGTTAGATTTTTTTAAGAATAGTTATAAACGATTAGAACATTTTATCTTATAGCCACTGGTTTGTCAGTTTTATACTGTTATGTGTTTTACCCTCTTTAAATAAAGTTGATTATTGTTATTATTATTAATGTGGATACCCAAGTACTTAACTGTGCTAACTTCCTTAAGATACTTACATGGAAAAGCTAAGAAATAATATTAAATAATTTTAAAATTGCTCATACAAACCTTTCTAAAAGTGGTCCTTTAATTTTCTAAAACTTGGCCTGCAAAGTCATTGAAAAGTCTTTGAATTTCAACCTTTGGCATCTCTAGGAACCTACTTCTATATAGTAATATTATTTTGATTGTTGTCTAGTACCATTACACTCCAGCAGACAAAAAAACACAAGTAGACTTATTCATGACCAGCAATGACAAAATTGCGTGACGACAGCAACAATGGCAATATGGCAGTCCCCTAAAGATAACTCCAGATATGCGATACTGAAAGCCCGAGTTCACGCAGCTATGCGTCTAGTTTAAGATAGAAATCAGTTGACCAAGATGTAAAGAAAGAGGTTAACATTATTACTGATATACTTTACAGTTTTACATGTTAGGTTAAGGATGTTGAGGGATTGGTTTCGGAGAATCAAACTATCCCATGGTGGCTTTCCAGTTCAGAAGCAGTTCAGTTTGACAAAACAATGTTTCAGTGATCGTGTCAGCGGTAAAGATTCAGGACAAGAAATTCAGGTGAGATGCTGGGAGTGAAATCGTGACGTGAGTTCCCTCCTCAGTGTAATGGAGAAATGATGGATTTGAAAAACCTGAATCTGCAACGACTCGCAGGCAATATCGACCAAAGAAGCTGCAAGGGACTTCGAAGGTTCTTAACACTCGCTGAAACGCCTCATCCTTTCCAGCGTGACCATTATTTGAATTGGATGCATCAGTGAAATAATCTCACCCAAGTAATTGCCTATAAATAGCAGCCCGTTTTTGAAGGACACAACATCTCAGGATTGAACAGAATGTATGTCACGGTAATTGCTAACAACTTGGAGAACAGTGGCCCTACTTTAGGTTTCAACACTCTTTGTGCCCCACCTGCGATGAAGATTGAGGGAAGTTTCTAGGTTGTTCTGGCTGTTGAACTATTCTGTCATCTTACAATGGCCTTGTCATGCTCAACTCCTTTATATACATGATTACCCAAATATGAAATTGATGACTAGTATTGATTAAATCTTCAAATTCCTCTGAAAATTTCGTCCTACTTTGAATGGTGTCCTGCTCTTGGGGTGCTGATTTCTTATTATCACTTATTTTCGCGAGACTTAATTTTCGCGATTTAAAAAAATTGGCGAAATTAAAGTCCCGCGGAAAAAAGCTGCCGCGAAAATTAAAGACGCGAAATTTAGAGATCTTTATATAATCCTTTATTTAAGCTTTCCGTCTGCTAGGAGTTTACATACGAGTAGGACGGCTCAAATTTCAGTTCAACGCGTGCCCTTATTCCTCATCATTTGACTCATCTTGCTTCTATTAGCCCTTTTAAAAGATGTTACTAAGTTGCTGACACTGTTGAACATTTAAGCCAGTTGTTTGTTGCGTTTGAGCTTTCTATTCCGTTATGGTTAAATAAAATACAGAAATGGAAGTTTAAAAATCGAGCACCAGTTACTTGATTCGCGAAATTGAATTACCCTCAAAAACGTTGATTTGTCAAAATCGCGAATTTTAAATCCCGCGAAATATTCTTACTCCAAACACGCGAAATTAAAGTCGCGCGAAAATAAGTGATAATAAGGTAGGTCTACGAACCGAAAAATTTTGTCTGGCATAATATTTTTATTGTATGAGTTTTTTTTTTTCACACATTTTATACATATTTTGTTTGCAGAGCATTTTCCATTTATGCATAAGCATCTGACTTGAGAGTCTGGGCGACGACTCCCCATCGCGCAGAATTGTGACACATCCGGTATATTTACGGCTGCAATGGCGCTAAATTTAAAAGACCGAGACGACAAATGACATGACACAATGAAGAAAAATGGCCGCAATAGGCAAAGGACCCCTTGCGTTCAATTTTTCCACAGCTTAAGTATCTAAAATATCAAATGAGTTGCATATGGCCTCTAAAGAAAAGATTTTCATAATAGCGTGACCTACTTTGGGTAAATTTCAGTATGGGAAATAGGTGTATGATAACTTTGAGGCCAAATTTCTTCTAAATGAAAATATCAACACGTTGGGTTGCATATGGATGTTTTCTTAAAAAGTATAAAAGGGCTCATTCAACATATGAAGGGAATCCAATGTCGAGAAATAGCATGAACTCCTGCACTTCTAGAGCAAACATTTTCTCTCTTTGATTTCTCGCCGTCCCAAGGGCCGTTGGGAGTTGAACTGATTCATTTTGAATAAAGGGTGGAAGTTTCTAAAGAAACTGTGGTGCTGTGTCGGTGGGGGTAACAAGGTAATTTGGCTATATCAACTAGGTTGAAATTGTAAATTGGCCACCGTAAAGAGTTATAAAGCTACGGTGGCCAATTTACAATGATAAATTGTAAAAAAGTACATGACAGGAACTTTTATGGTGGCGAATTTACAATTTTAACTTAGTTAATATAACCAAATTACCTGATTCATTTTGAACCTCGCACGTGTATATTAATGACTGTAAGCTCCGCCTTTATGAGCAATGACGATGTTTCGCCTCATTTATCTACTTATTTAAGCACGAAATCAGTAATGGCTGTGAAATGGCGGTCCATTTTTGAAATTTAAAACATGATAAGAACCGTTTTACATTAAGTTAAGAGCAAAAAGACAACGTAAAAAAATACGTACGCACGCACGCAAATAGCACGGGCTAAACGTCTAAAGAAAGTTGACGGGCAATGAAATTTATCGTCCGTTCTCTTAGCGTATGAGAGACTGCGATAGACGAAGGCTAACATTTTGTGGTCCGGCGAGTTTTGTTTTAAAAGTATTTAATTGAAAGTAATAAGCGACGTCATTGCTTGCGTAAATTTCGCAACTGTATCTAGTGCGTTGAGACCAGTTAACTTAACCATCTTCATTTACATTTCGACATCAGATAAAGTTAACAGTTGTCATTTTTCAGTAAATTCATTACTCATCCTCTGTGGTTAAAAAACTTCAGGTTCCCCACAAAGGAAGTTATCGTCTGAAAGACTGCGACAACAGGAGAAAATGGGCTGAACAAGTTACTTCCGTGTCTCTAGCAAACGTTGGACAGTGGTGGGATCCTAAACTGTCCCAAGGGTATACAACTGAAAATCTCAAAGGGAACATAGAAAATCCGATAGGACTTGCTAAGATCCCGCAGGGTATAGCTGGGCCTTTGCTCATCAAAGGAGATCACGTGCACAATGAAAAGATTCTGTGTCCTATCGCTACAACCGAAGGGGCGATTGTCGCCTCTACGTCAAGGGGTGCTAAGGCCATCACAAGGTTAGTTGCAAAGACATTTAACGAAGGTTACGTCATCATGATGCAAACCTTGCAATTTTTCATTTGAACATTTCAGTGTTATCACATATCTCCTCGTGTCTGTCTGAACAAGGTCGACCTTAATCTCACTATTCTTTAAAAGACTGACAAGCGATAAGGACTATTTGCCTCGGCAAAGAGGATTTTCTATATGCAATGAGGCGGGGGGAGGGGAGAGAGAGGCGAGAATTTGCGACCTATAACCATTAAGGAGGAAATGCAACATTCGTAATTGTTTCCTGCCACAGAAATCGAGAAGAGCTCTCCCAGGCAGCTATGCGAGTCATTCTCATATACTTTCTCCTAATATGCCTTTTTTTTCATAAAGAAAATTTATGTTTTCATTCCGCCCTATACAGACCTAGCCAACACCTATCCATTGTGCTAAAGCTTGTCTTCATAGACCTATTTCCTCTACTTAAGGTGCGGTGGGGTCACCACGCGCGTCATAAAGCGCAGGATCCAAAGAGTGCCATATTTTGGTACAGATTGCATGCATCAAGCCCACAAACTGTCACACTGGCTTATGTCTCATTTTGACGAACTGAAAGCCAAAGCTGGTGAGGTCAGCCAACACTGCAAGCTTCAGTCTCTGCAGCCCTGGTTTGTTGGTAATGCTGTGACATTATACAATTGCTTACTCGTACAAATATGTGATAGCTTCTTATTTGATGTTTATTATTCCTTTTACTCTGAAATATCACTAACGAGTCAATTGTCGCGGGCATGAGAAGAAGTAGCTTAAGGGGGGAAATTCGGGAAATAAAGTTTCATTCTACAAAATTAATATTTTATTTACTTAAGACAGTTTTAAGCTTAATTTGCACCATTATCGATGGACAAAGAAAATTTACGACTGCTCGAATTCGAAACTCATGTAATTCAGACTTGTGGTGTGAGGACTACAGGGATCAGGTGAGGTATGCTGAAGTCCTAAGTTGGCAAGTTTAGCCTCATGCTAGTTTTATTTGTGACAAGCGGCCCGCTTGGATAGTTTACAATATTTTTCATAAAGTTATGAATTTAGTGCTGAATTGTTGTGATCAAAGGATTGTCAAGAAGTGGAACACTCTGGAAATTTTAGGTCGCAATCTTCTGATGGAATTTGTCTACGATTCTGCTGATGCCGCAGGCCAAAACGCTGTCACCGTTACCACTTGGCACGCTTGTAACTGGGCCAAAGAGAGGATCGCTCAAGAGTGCCCTGACATCAATATTCGGGAATATTACATTGACACTAAGTTCAGTGGCGACAAAAATAACATTCCCAAGAACTACATCACTGGGCGAGGAATTGAAGTTCAAGCCGAAGCTTATATTACCGAGTCGACCCTTAAAAGTGTTTTTAAAGTAAGTGGATGCGCCTCGTATCATCATCGCTCGCTGAAAGATTCATTCACGTGAAAATACTAGGCCTTTTTTGACGTATCGTGGATACTAGTTTTTTTTACGTTCACGAAAACATCGAGGCAATCACATACTTGGCAATAACTTTTCTTGGGAAATCAAAGAGTATCAGTTACGCTTTACAAGCAAATTGCAGAGGACTGTCCTTCACCTTTCAGCTTGTTTCGTGACCTAAATATCCTGAGTTCCAACTGTAACACCAGACGGATACTAAATCATGAATTTCCTGACGATACTGTAAAGTAAAAAAATAAGTAAAGTCTGTTTACGAGCCTAGTGGCCCATTAGGCCGCTGCTTAACTCCGGTTTCTGTAGCATGAAGCGAGTAGGAGTATTCTTCTTCTCCCTGGATGGGATGCTAGTCCATCGCAGGGTTACCCCCAGCATTAAATTGCCGGTACCCATTTATACACCTGGGTGAAGAGAGGCAATGTGAGAGTAAAGTGTCTTGCCTAAGAACACAACACAATGTCCCGGCCGGGGCACGAACCCGGACCACTCGATCCGGAGTCGAGCGCACTAACCATGAGGCCACCGCGCCTCCACGATACTGTAAAAGTAATAGGTTTAATTTGTTAAGGTTCTCGCTCACAATACTCCTTACCATGCTCGCAAGACACCGTCTTTGTTACTTTCTCTAATACCTCTTTGCACACATCAGATTGACTCCAAGAAGTTGGTTAAAGCTTTTAATGCACTTGCATTAAGTGGGCAGAGGTCTGGGTCCTATGGTATTAATCAAGTAGTCAGCAACACATTGGCCGCCATATTTACAGCAACTGGACAGGACATTGCCTGTGTTCATGAGAGTTCTTGGTCTGTGTTTGAGATATCACCGGAAGAAGAAATACAGTTGACAACTGGGCAAGGTAAGATAGCAGGATTGTCTTTATATGGATTTGATCATATACAACCCCCTCAAACACATTGGTTGGAAACGCGCTAATTTTTGAAAAATTTAACCGGTAATGACAATGCCAGGAATGCCAACACGATATCCTTCCCCAAGAGGAAACCGATTCTCTGTTGGAAATCAGAGAATTTTGTACTGAATGAGAATTGAATTGAACAATGAAACATAAAGCGCCATGCTAAAGAAAAGGCGTCCCACTGGCGCAAAGATTTGAGGGCCAAACTGTTAATCAGGAGGTGCTTATGTGGTTGTGTTTTCTGGGGTGATATTAGACTCTCACGTCGTCTCTCCAACCAGAGTCTAACTTGGTACCGGAAAACTGTCAGAGCACCTTTAATTCTGCCGAGTAGTTCTAGTGTTCACATTTTACCCGTTATAAAATGGATGTTCAGAAAAGGAGAACCACACCTACCTGGTGTGATTTAATCGTTTTGCTCTTGCTTTTCATGAACTGTAATAAGTGACGTAACTTTTCAATTTGATTGACATGGAGACCAACCTTTGTTATTTTAGGGTATGCTGGGATGAAAAGTGAACCAGGTATCTATGCATGTCTCGTTCTCCCAACCCTGTTGATTGGAACAGTGGGAGGTGGAACATACACACCGACTGCCAAAGAATCACTGAGCATGCTGGGATGCCTTGGAAAGGTGATAGAGAGGCTCTTGATTTCATTTTTGTGTCTTGCATTTAATAGTCAAGTTACTAAACATTAATCCTTAAAAAAACTGCAAAAATTTTCAGTGTAAACTACTGAGATATTTCGGAGGCGTCGTGTGATTTTGAGAATATTTTACTTCCAAGGTAGACCGTTCTTTTCCCATCACGATCGCGTGGTTTTTTCTGGCGGCAAATTTCTGACAATCCTGAACACTTTTTCTGAACAGTTCTCCATTCAGTGCTAGTGAACTTGATCTATTTATATTTTCACTACCAAATCTAATGTAAATTTCTATCTTTCAGGGTCGCATTTATCGCTTTGCAGAAATAATCGCGTCATTTGCACTAGCGATGGAAATATCTGCGTTGTCAGCGATAGCCAGTGATCAGTTTGCAAGTGCGCACGATCGACTCGGAAGAAACCGACCGGAATAAACGAGTCAACCTGAACCTTCTGTCTCACAAAATCTTTTTTGATCACTGCATTAACTAAAAAAGTGATTGTTGTGACGGATAAAAAAGCTATTTTCAAGATATACTGAAGAATGATGATTTACAAACTATCACAAATTGTAACTTAATACAATCATATAATCTTACTATTCATATAAAAGGAACAAAGGATACAAGAAATAATTTTAGAGAGAAGATCTAAAGCTTAAAAGGAAAAAGCGGGGTACGGGAAAGTTTTTAAACTTGTTACTTTTTAAAGCGTGCTCAGCAATATTCTTACAGCTAAGTACATGGCAGTGAAATCGTGATTTTTCAAAGAAATTCATCGCTTATTTTGCTGGATCAGTAAAGCCATCATCAGTAACTTTTTTGGACTTTTTAGCAAAGAAATCCTTTAACCAGGCCTCTACGTCATTCTCATTTGTTTTTCGCCATTGTATATTTGCTTTCACTTTTTCTATCGACTGTTGAACGCTCCACGATAAGGGTCCATCCTTATGTACTTTTTCGATAAAATCAAGCAGCTGCAAGAAAAAAGGTTAATAGAGCTGTAATTAGAAAACAAATTTGTAACTTTGTCGATTAGTGTATTTTTCTGGTTCTTTCATATGAAGTTTGTTTAAATCTGACTGAAAGCCATGGCTCAACATACCCCCAAAACTCATCAAGCCGTGAGTTTGAAAGTAAATTACAGTAAACACAACTTAGGAGGGAGACTACATGGTAATAAATGGTACAGCACTTAAGGAAAGAAAAAATAATAATCTCTCCTTTTACAAATTTCTTTCAATTTATTTCCCTGCCCTTTTTTGCGTTTGGTTCCCTAAGATTTAACCATTACCAAAAGTAACTTACCTGCTGTAACTCGAAATCTGTAGAGAATCGCCTGGACACGTAAGGAATGAAACGCCTTAAAGTCATATACGAACCTCCATACCTACAATAATAATTAAAATTTTATTTTCAAATTAAAGTTTGATAACTGATATACACTGATATACAAATTGATTTTCTCGGGTGAGCAAGAACAAAAATCTTTGCTTACTGGAATTTACATAGAGAGCGAGATCACCAGTTTACACTTAATGCAAATTGATTGTCAAGTCCATTTTTAGTATCTTGCAAAGGATTTTTACAGTATTCCTTTTACCCCATACTCACATTTTGGATATTACATCCCATTTTAACTGAAAGAAACTCCACACCACGTTGGCGCCCATTTCATTACTCTTAGCTATGTAGTACATTACATAGAATAGATTGCGGGGCGAGATTTTCAAGGGATCCAAAGCGTACTCTAGGTATCTGAAAATGAAAAAAAGTTGAAAATAATAGGTTTGAGCAGTAAAATAAGCTTCATTGAGCTTTTCCGAGAAAAACCGAGAGGATCGTGAGCGTCATTCCTTAGCGCAAAAAATCAGAACAAAAACATGGATTTCTACATAGATAAATATTTAAGCAGCCCAATTTAGATATTTAAAAAAATCAGTTTTGAAAACAGACTCAGTTCGAAACTTTGGGAATTATGTATTGAGTAAGCTTGGCTCATTACTGGGAACCTCGAAGCTATGTCTTTTGTTCGTACCTCGAATTGGGCTGTTAAACACCTTTATTATAGTTAGTTACCTTACTTTACAAGGATGGTCCAACCTTGTCACTCAGTGATGATATCTCCAGAAAATGAAGGGTTTCGTTAGAAATCCAGCTAACACCAGGATTAATTTTCTCCGAAAAAAGCGACTAAATTTTCTGAGCCTTGAAAAGTAGTACAGTTTATATCGTATGTGTTTCCTTTCTTTATCGTAGCAACTTTCATGAAAAAGCAAAAAAAAAAACATAAAAAAAAACCCCGCGGGAAAAACATGAATAACTGGCATAAGTGCTAATACAATTATAAGGATCCATGGAAATGCTCCAAAAGCTGTAATTTGAAAATTGATCAGCATTTACCTCTGAATAATCCAAGGCTGTTGTGATCCTGCCATGGCGTAGAGCAGTGTATTTTTATCTGATATTACATTCGTAGTTTTAAACTGATCGAAGGCGAAGTTCCATTCCCTCTCTCTTCCTGTTACTATTCCAAAATGGTAAACTAGGGCTTTGAGATCCGCTGGTACACTACAAAGTGAAGCCGTCCAATAACATATAATTAAGTAAGGCGGTGATGAAAAGGGTAGGTCAAATATTTGCTTGAAGTTACAGACATCTGACTCAATGTTCAAATCTTCGTATGACATTGATATCCCGACAGGGAAAGAGGCACTGATCCAAACTCAGCTAATTGAAAGTCACAGCGCTGAGAGAGATACAGATCATTGAAAACCTGACGATGCGCCGGAATATGAATTGAAGAGTAGCATTATATGAAGCTTTTTTAAGTGCCACATGGCATGAAGGAGATAGGTGAAGGTGATTATATGAAACTCATCTCCTGATGTGTCTGGGCTTTAAGGGTTTGCGCAATTACAAAGTCGCTTACTTTCCGGTACAATCCACTGAAAGAGTAGCGGGAGCATACGAGAATTATCGGGGAGCAAAAAACTCACAGAAGAGAAGATCTGGTTAGTCAGCAGCTTCAACAAGAAACTGTTCTAAATTAATAAATGTAATGCAGAGTACTCACGCATTTTTGACTGGGTCATTCATCCAATCTTGAAACATTTTCGTCATATTTCCTAGACATGACCTGACTCCAGCCTCACAGTTAGCATCCAGGAGAATTGTTCTTAGAAATCTGGAAAAACAAACAAAATACACTGTACTGTTGGTGTGTGCCTTCTAGCCAGAAGTTTAGCCTAACAACGAGGACAACTTTGTTTCATAAGTTTCTAAACTGAATTATCAAGAAAACGATTACAAAGCAGTGGAAAAGGATTGATAAATTGATTAATGTTAAATAATCATCTAAAAATAGATTAATGAATATGTGGATGTATGAATGAATTCATGAATAAATGAATGAATTCAAATATTCCTATACTTGTCAAGATGTGTTCCTTGATCTTTGATTCCAAGCTTGATGTACTGAGTTTTTGTTAAATATTCCACGTACATCTAGAGATGAAAAGAACAGCCATTTTTTAAATAGCACTGAAGAGCTTTGCAGAGAAGTGTGTGGCTCTTGTATATCGTGTTAAGAACGGATGAAATAATGACATCGAAGAGCTTGCCTTCTTCGATAGGAGAGAAAATTGTAAGCTACACGACAGCGGAATTTATCTTCTTCAAAGGCTGCCGATGCCGAGCCATTCTTCATCTTGACCCTATATAGACCTGTATACCCTTCAAACTCATTTTAATGCTACTGAAGACGTCTTTAGGTAAGCGCTAACTAAAACCGCCCGCTAGACAATCCAGAACCTTAACTTGGAAAAGAAAAGACTGAATAATTAATAATCTTCACCCGCAAATATTTGTGGGCTGGTTGTGTGGATGGAACGATCTCCAATATATATGAGAATTTTCTTAAGGCAGATAGCAGTGGAACGTATTCCTCTTCCTTGTCCAAATAACTTGATATACTCAGAGGTTTCGTGTGATTCAATAGGTTGGCTCTAAAATAAAAAAAAAAAAATAGCTGGAACATATTTTTTTAACTATAGCGCTCAACACACTTTACAACTAGGCATGCTATTAACTCGTTCACATCCGAGTCCTTGAGATAAATTCTCTCCATTGTCTGCCCTTTTATTCAATTTAATTTCGGACAATTTGGTGTTTGATAAAAGAGAAAGGTTTGCTCCTAAGAATAGAAGGGTTTAGAATCATTTATCCGATCACAATCTCCCTTTCGAAGGAGACTCTTAAAACAGACATTTACTCAGGTTCTGATAGGAAAACACCCATATCACGCATAAGACACTTATAAAGTAATCAGACAAACGCAACCTAAAACCGGTGCAACTTTCGTTAATAATCTACTATATAAGGTGAATTTACGGATTATAACTTGTTCACCTGGCTAAGTTGAAGGAATCATCGATAAGCCCGGCGCGATCAGTGGTGTTAAACACCTGTAAGTAATTGAATGGTCATTTATGCAGATAGGGTTTTTGAAAATTACGTTATCTTTGTAATGCTTTTACTACACAGCTTTAAGTATAGATCATGCTCTCGCCTAACAAACTGACAAATTGCGATTGAGTAAATTGTCCATGCCAGTTTATTGTGTGAGGATGGACTCTGTCCAAATAGTTCTTTTTACAGTTGTGGGCTTGGTGGCCAAGCCTTTGAATAGGAGTGAGGCTTAGGGTGACCTTGTTATGATAGAGATGTTGCTGCTTTTCAAATGAAAATTACTTTGTTATCATGCTAACTAGATACAGGTGTCTATCACAACAGGGTCACCCTTAGCTTCACTCCTGTTGAAAGGCTTGGCCCCCAAGCCCAAGCCCACAACTGTAAAAGGGACTATTGACAGTCTATGACAACGCATTTGACTGCAACCTTCATGTGGCGTAAATCAAGTGTAATTTGCCAGTTTTAATACATTTTTATAGTTAGCTAAGTCGTTCAAAAATTTGTTGTTGCTGGTGTGCTGTTTGTTGTTGACATCTGAAGAGAACTGGCTAATGACTAGTGACAAATACAAATAATTCCCTTATGAGTAACTGACTGATTAAAATCGATTAACAGGCCTAAGTACAAACGTTTAAATCATCTTTCTGCTAAATAAATCCAACTTGAGTTCTAACGCATACTTTACCTTATAATTATTTTCAAGCTGCTTAGCCAGCATATCCCAGTTTTTTTCTTCGTAATTGACACGATAGAAACCAGTGTGCCCAATATTTCCTTTTATCCAACCATTTCCATCCCAACTCAAACTAACTGCAATACATTGATTTCAATTAGTAACCTTGCCGAAAGTGCTTGCATTATAACCATGATCCCACTAATATTTCTTTTATAGCACTCTTTACCTTTATAGCATTAATGATGACCATCTTCCACATGAAGCCAAACAAAAACTCCTCACAAATTAATTAAAGAACAAGAGTTAACAAGGAATAAGTCCTTGCATTTCGGCTTAAACCGGTCTGCCACACTGGAACGTGGCGCTATATATAGTAAAAAAAAACCAGAAAACATGGGTGTCTCAGGGTATCTACCTGATTCTTTGTCTATTATTGTCGACATTGTATCTGTTGGGGGATCATTAAAATTGCTTGATCCAGTGTAGTAGGTAAATGGAATCACCCACTTGTAACTAAAACAGAACAGAATTAGATTCAGGTGAGTAGTTTGCAAAGCAGAGCGAAATAAAAAAACATTATATATTGATTAAACAGGGAGACACTTAGAGCAAGTCTGCAGGGAGAAAAAATCCGACGTAAGGTTTAGTATGCGATTTTAATACGCCAATTAGATGTAAATGAAGAAAGAACATCACCTGAGCTCTGCGCTGTAAATGGATTCTGAAACAATTTTCAGGAACTTTAAAAGAATTTGACCTAAAGTTCAAATTTTGCAAACATTTTTGTCCTTTCTCTCACCTCGTCTTAGGGTACTCAGTTGAAGCAAGCAATGAATAATGGAGTATTTTACATTCCTCACCTTATATGAAACTTCAATCATGAAAAATCATATGAATGATCCTGCTTACTTGTACGGGGAAGACGAATAGTTTCCTTTTGGATCTTTGTAATAAAGAAAACGGTTTTGGGTTGCTTGATATGTGTTTGGTGCATCTGTGGATGTTATGGTCACCACAGGGTACCCCATCTGGAGCGTGAAGGTGTTCATTAGTTTGCCTACGTCCATCGTCTTTCCAGCAGCCTTACTTGCCTGTTAAAATGGAAACATTCAATTTGATTTTATTATATCTGAAAATTATAAGTATATTTTACCACCATCTTTAAGATGTGCGACAACTTATCAATACTAATTATGCTGGTTAAGTACTGATAAGCACAATTCCTTTATGCTATTTGTAAACTAAAATTGTACATTCTTCAGTGCAAATGCAGTTGTTTCGCGTGCGCTCTGCAAATGAAGACAAACAAGTAAAGCGAAATGACGCTAAGCAAATTAGGAGACAAGTTACACGCACACACATGTCATTCGACTCAGAACTCCTGAGGATGGACAAATATATGGAGTAATTGAAGAGAAATTTGGAGTTTCCGGATTGGACATTCGTTACCCTGATTATTAGCCACGCTAAGGCTGCTGGAAAGGCCCTTTTCAGGGAACAGCGAGGCAAAACTCTGGCCTCTAAAGAGAATCTATTAAAAAGGAGAATACGAGAGTGTAGAAAAGTTTTGGTTCTGTGTTTACTTAAAAAACAATCTTCAAACCTCACCTTCGTCATTGCATCCCATAAGTCATCTGTTTCAGCATTTCCATAAGCATGATCGGTAAGATATCTCTATAATCGACCGAGTAAAGTCAATCCAATACACAACTTATTTCAAAATACAATCGATTTTCATCATCATGGAAAAAAATTGAAAAGCAGCCGCAGTCTGTTGTTTAAAAGAAGGTTTTCAACGTAAATTTAAATTTACGTTTAAATTGGGAACGAGGAAAATGAAAGAAAGATGAAAAGAACGCAATGAAAACGCACCTTTAATCCATCACGAAATATTTTGTTTCCCAAATAATAATGAAGCATAAATAGAATGGAAGCTCCCTGAGGACGAAAAAAGGAAGAGCTCAAAAATGATTATAGCTGTGCCGGGGTTACACCTGCTCCCGTAAATGGTGGTTTACAAAACGTGCTCCCTTGTGTAGGGCGCTTTTTTTATATTCTCTTAATATTATTTATACTATTCTTGGTTTTAACATGTTTATGGTTATGTGAGTTGAATCCCTGGCTGACTTTAGACTTGGCCAATGAACTTTTTGTTGTATTTCAAAAAACATATAATAGTAAACAGGCAAGCAGATTGGCAAAACAAAAAAAAAAAAACCAAACGAAACATAAACAATAACGATGAAATACAAAAACTTCTGCAACACGTCACGCTAAAGGCTCAAAAACATGCACCTCAAACAACTGAAGCAGCTACGATGGACTACAGACTTTCCGAGCCTCCAATAAATATGGAAATTGCAGATAAGTATCGTGGGGTTTGAAATGTCATTGTGACTGGGGAAAAAGTGGCACTCTTGCTTCGAATTATCGTGAATTTCTAGAAACCAATTTCTTGGAATCGGATGAATATCAGGCAATGTATCCCAGCGACACAAGGTATTTCCCATTCTTCAGTGGCATATGGCTGGAGTTTGATTGGCAATTTGCTTGGCAACTTGCTTGGCAATATTTTGA
This sequence comes from Stylophora pistillata, assembly GCF_964205215.1. Classification (NCBI taxonomy): domain Eukaryota; kingdom Metazoa; phylum Cnidaria; class Anthozoa; order Scleractinia; family Pocilloporidae; genus Stylophora; species Stylophora pistillata. The sequence continues at coordinate 578,228 of NC_142519.1, forward strand.
GGAGAAAGTACAACTTCGAGAGTAAAAAAGTTACTATTCCAAACCCATAGTGATACCTTTTTGTACGAGATGGCATCAAAGATTTCTCCAATTTTTTGGGGATCTTCAACAGGAATCCTAACTGGGTGAGAACTTGCTAGTCCGTCTAGCTGCAAAGTATCTTGAACTGTTGTGACGATAAACTGGTCGATCTAAAATATGGAAGGACTTTGTGGACAAAGATATCTTACTTTAAACTACTCTAATGACCTTTGAAATAGCGTCAAAGTTGAAATGATAAATTGGCCACCGTAACGATTACAAAAGCTGACGTTTCGAGCGTTAGCCCTTCGTCGGAGCGAAGGGCTAACGCTCGAAACGTCAGCTTTTGTAATCGTTACGGTGGCCAATTTACCATTTCAAACGTATGATGCATAATCCTCGCAGTAGAGAGCGCTATTTATGCAATAGCGAAAATCAGACCTGAAAAAAATCAGGCCTGTACGGGATTCGAACCACTGACCTTTGCGATACTAGTGCAGGGCTCTACCAATTGAGCTAACAAGCCAACTGGAAGCAGGCCGTTAAGTTGATTCGGAATAAACCCGTGATGATAAATCAGATACAAGGTATATATGAAATTCATATATTTTGAACTGCGGTATTAGATACCTATGATGCATGACCCTCGCAGTAGAGAGCGCTATTTATGCAATAGCGAAAATCAGAGGAGGATCATGCATCATACGTATCTAATACCGCAGTTCAAAATATATGAACTTCATATATACACTGTATCTGATTTATCATCGCGGGTTTATTACGAATCAACTTAACGGCCTGCTCCCAGTTGGCTTGTTAGCTCAATTGGTAGAGCACTGCACTAGTATCGCAGAGGTCAGTGGTTGGAACCCCGTACAGGCCTGATTTTTTTCAGGTCTGATTTTCGCTATTGCATAAATAGCGCTCTCTACTGCGAAGATCATGCATTATACGTATCTAATACCGCAGTTCAAATTATATGAACCTCATATATACATTGTATCTTACCATTTCAACTTTGTTGGTATATCCAAATTATTTCGTTACCCCCACCGACGCAGCCCCAAACAGTTTCTTTCGAAACTATCAGCCTTTATTCATTTGAAATAGCGTCGATGTGTAGAATACATTTTTAAGTAAAGAACTTACAATGTTCCATTCGGGATGTACGTGATCCATTCCGATCGAACTGACGTAAGTAGCAAAACCTTCGTTTAACCAGAGATCTGTCCACCATTCCATGGTAACAATATTGCCAAACCACTAGAGATAAAAATGGAAAAGTTGAAGAACTATGATATTAAATCTTCACTTAACATAACTTAGCAATTGTGAAAGTCATAAATATACATAGGGCAGAATTTTAAATTGTTACTATATGCCTACTTCCCCCCAAATAGTATAATGACCTCATTTTTACAAATATTCTCACAAAAAGAGGTTTAGAACGTCATCATGCGACACTTAGGGCAATGGCTCCGCAGGTAGGATAAAGGCACGCATCTTAAACTACAAAAAAAATGTACTGCTACATAAAACGGTTACGTGAACGGTTTATGTAATTTAGTAACCTCTGTCTGTGAACAGTACTCCCACAGTTTAGGAGTTTGGAACAGGAAGACCGCAAAACTTGTCCCTGCTTCTCGAGAAGGTTTCCCTTAAATACAGTTTTTTACCTGATGTCCAACTTCATGTGCCACCAGTTTTGCGATGCTCTCTTTCGACGAAGATGAAGTCTCACCCTCCATCAGCAGCAAATTCGTTTCACGATATTTGATAAGGCCCCAGTTTTCCATTCCGGAAGGGCCAAATACCGGAAGTGCGATGCCATCTGCAAGCCGATTTAACTCAAGACATTACTATGCTTGTGCTCTGAAATTAGTATTTTTAGCATTAAATACATTATTCTAAATTCTCAGTTATTCAGTCACTTAAATAACGGATTAATAAACCTTAAATATGAAGCCAATAACCATAGGTCAGTCTTTATGAAAAGTTTTCCAACTGTCAATATTTACCTGACTTTGGTAATGTATATTTTATACCAAAGAAGTCTTCAAAGTAAATAAATGTCTCGTTTGACACTTTTAAAGCGTAGTCCGCCTGATCAAGAACATCTGGTCTTGTGTAAATTCTGATCTACAAGCAAACAAATAAACAAACACCACAGGTAACTGATCACGAATGGATTTCTTAATTTCTTTTGGTTGATGGAGGCTGAATGCGTGTCACTTAATATTCGTTTTGAGACTTTTCTCTTTAATTTTATGACAACTCTCCGTAACTAAGCAGCACTGACAAATGTACGCATTTGAACCGGGGGGAGCTACTTCCCGAACATTCTCCTAAATGAAATGAAACGATGTTTATACAACTTGCAAAGCAACCTCACGGGAAATTTTCAGTGAGGCTCTCTCGACGAAAAACATGGTGGTTAACTTTGGAAATTGCGAAACTTTGCCTGGCTGGTTATTTTTTAAAGATCTGAAGACGCTTTCCCATTTCATTGTAACGAGCTTTAGGCTGGAATCAATACTTATTAAGTTTATCTCTATCGGCTGATTCCTGACGGCCTTTACATTATGACACTTGCAAAACTAAATCAGTAAATAAAAAATTTTCAGGGATTTTCCTGTTTGTTCTTTATGAAGAAACAGAGCACAATTTCTGAAATAATGACAATGAAACGCTTACTTGTGAGGAAAGTTTAAATTTTGTTGATCCCGTTGCTTCAAAATTTTCATGTAGACACATTCACTCGATCTGCTTAAAACGTACTGTGGGTGTCATTTTCAATTGTTCTGGAGCGGTTAGCCCCACTTTAAGGTAAGCGTGGTTTCGTGTTTTGGTGATTCAATTAAATGGCAGAACTCAGTTACTATTTTGAAACTGAAACTGAAACATGTGAAACATGTACTTGTTTGAAAGTCAGGCGACGTTAGTTATGCCACCTGTAAACCATGAAGTACGTTCGTCAGCTATGTGGCGGAAACTTTTCTCAATAAAGACAAGAAGAATGGCAGCAAATAAATGCTTTATAAATTTTAGAGCGGCTCGAATAGCCTAGGAGCCTGTTAACAAGCCCGTGAATTGACTGCTTTGCAAGTCGAGACTTCACCGTTTCTCGGTCCCAGACCTCGTTGCTTCCCAATTCCCCTGCATTTGACGAAAATTGGATAAAGCATGCAAAATAAAGAAAAGAGAGTAGTTGACGTCTTTTCACGAGCCTGACCGCCCACATCACTGAAACTCGTCGCAGTTTCTATAGCGTAAATTACCAAGCTTTAAGTTTGGACATTCTTGCTTGGAGGAATACTGGTCTAACACACACTTTACTAATCAGCATTTTAAATGAAGTTCACTTAAGAGTTCGCTGCCTCCTATTTATACACTTTCCCTGAGAGAGGCACCTTCTCGCCCCAGAAATTAACTTAATGACCACCGTTTGGACTTAGATAAGAGGATCACGTAGCTGATGGTTAGCTGAGTCTATCCCCTATGATTAGAAAAGAAATAACTTATCAAACACCACTGCGAACCTGTATGCCCCTGTCTGTTTTAGTCTCCTTGTACTTAAAGTCACCAACAGCAAAGGCAGCTAAATAAGTAGACATAATGACTGTCCTTTCAAAGTGATCGTATTTCCATCCATCATCAATTTGACTTCGATAGATTGGCATGTTGGACAGAGCGACTAGATTAGGATCATGAACCAGAGTCACGTTAAAAGTCGCCTTCATTGCAGGCTCATCGAAGCATGGAAACGCTCTGCGTGCTCTCAAGGGTTCAAATTGGGTGGCGGTAAAAAATCTGAAAGGAAAGCAATAGCTTACATAATTTTACAATAACCACTGCTGAGCTTTACTTCAAGTGTTACGAGTTTGAATGGAAAATAAAGAAAAATTGAAGCATGTTATTAGATAATCCATTTTTCTATTACTACTGGCAAAGCCGATGCTCTTACGATTCCTTGCCATTCTTGTCTGTGAAGGAGGATTTGTACATTCCCCTCAGGTCTTTTCCATATTCTCCAGAGTATTCAAGTGTCGTAGTATATCGGCCAATATCCAATGACGACTCCAGCTCTGTGACGAGGAATTGGTTCTTTCGAAACTTGAAATATCGCTTTATCGGAACGAGTCCTTTAAGAAAACAGGTTTAAATGCATCAGTGGTATAATCATCATTCCCTGCCATATTTAGCTTGACATATATACATTTGAGGCATATCGGACAACCAATATTTCTAACAACATAATGTGACCCTCACTTAATAAGGCCGCGTTCTTTACTTTTTTGCCACCTTGAATTAAATCTTGTTTTCGATCAAGTTTACAAGACGCAAGTATTAAACTACACCTGACCAAATGGCTTGAAATTTGTACTATGGTGGAGATGGAAATAATGATTCTAATGACTTCAAAACTCATAAATAGCTGGTGTAGAAACATGGTCCTAAAAAAGTTATTTACTAATAGTGCTAATATTCACAGAGTTGAAACGCCAGGATGCTTATTCTCTGGAGTAATATGTTTCAAAAGTTAACTCTTGTACTTTAATAAAGTAAAGTGTAGAACAAGGACCAATTAAGAGCGCACGATTAGCTAATCAGAGTCGAGAGGTTCAGATTCCGTCTTCTGAGATATTTCAAAAAAAGAAGTGTATCTGTTATTTTTTTTAAGTAAGATGATCGGCGTCAAACTTGACACTTCAACCGCATAATGTCATCTTGACTCGGTGCCCGAATTAACGTGAATAAACCAAGATAGATGATATTTTTACATCTGTGCTGTTTATCTTCTTGTACCGGGTTAAACTGTTCAGAAAGTGTAGTGAGCTTTCCAGGTCGCCTAATCACCATATTGATATGTCCCGAATAACGTTTGTGCTTCTTGATATTTGGAAAGGAAAGACTCGCCACCATCTCATTTCATATCGATAATAATAATAATGATAATAATAATAATAATAATAATAATAATAATTCTTCAAAATATGCAGAAGGCTGTGATCTCGGGAACACTAAATATCTCTCGGACATTTAAAGTTGCAACATGAACAATGAACATCGCGTACTATTTAACTCTTTGCCTTTAAAAATTCTGTGGATTATTAGAAACTTGGGAAGTGATCGTCACTGATTAACTCTTTCATAGCCGAAATAAGTAATGGGTTTTTAAAGAATTTATAATGACTATTTTAGATTTGGATACCCGAATAGCTTATCTTTTTTAGTTCTCGAGGGTTTTTTTTTGTTTTTTTTTGTTCAGTATATAGATTTTGATTTCACTATAGTTAACGGGCTACGCTCATGCGCCCTGTCATACTATTCTTATTGTATATAGCATACAAAAGTTTTAAACTGCTGCATAATAATAATAATAACAATAAAAGTAAAGTATCGTCCACTACGATGGGAGTTACAAGAACGGTACCCTGGATATACAGTCCAGCAGCACAATATTATCATGGACGTGCCTGGGGGTTGGTCAAGGACTATGGAAGAGGGATTACGGAAGTTGTTGGGAAAAAAGACAAAAGATGTGCTACGAAACATGCAGAAGTCTGTATTGTCAAGTACGTTGAACATTGCGAGGACTTTTAAGATCATAACATGAACAGTAAAACTACAAACGAAACTTTTGAAAGGTTGAACATTACAAGAACATTATATAAGCATGAAGTTTATTCCTACGCATGAATATTGATTTGAAGGATAGTTTTAAACATTGAAGGAAATTTAAAATATTGAGTTCCGTATATTAGAAGATTAATCGACTTATGTAGAGAATTTAGTTTATAAGTTTTACAGTAATCTTATTCACAGAACCTGACTTAGTTGTTATGTATATTAATAATAGATTGTAAATTAGCGATGGTATATAAGTATTAGTTGTAGCTGAAATAATTTTCCATGCTAGCAAATAGGTGTTTATATTTTTTATAAGTGCAACGCTGTGTAGTTTCATAGGTTACGCTGTGCGCCTTGTGAAACTTTCTTTTCCTGGCATGCTGAAGTTCAATAAACTGCATAATAATAATAATCACCTGATGCTGAGGCATACTGGGATGTACCTGTATATGCTGATCATACATACGTACAATCTAATCGTGTAGATGCACGTTTCATCGACCGCAAAAACAAGAAGGTACTTATGGTGGAAATGAGCTGCCCTTGGATCAACAACAGAGACAAGAAAGACAGAGAAAAGACCAAGAAGTATGGAGCACTTAGACTTGAGCTGACAAAACAACAGCCAGGATACAAGATCTCACAAGTAAACGTCATTATAGATGTACTTGGAGGATGGTCTAAAGCCATGGAAACTGAAATGAAGGGCTTCTTTGCTACAAGATACAAAGAAATATTGCTGAGAATGCAGAAAGCTGTATTAAGTAGCACTCTGAACATTGCAAGAACATTTAAACTGGTTACAGCGTAAGAATTTTAATGACATTATGATTTGGTTTTTATGAACAGGATTTTATGAACATTCTAAGATAAGGATGTTTTAAGAACCGAACAGTAAATCATGAACATTTAAAAAAAAAAAAAAAAAAAAAAAAAATTATCTTAGTATTGGGCCAATTGACACTTTTATCGTTTTATATTGATCATTTATATTTAAGTAGTATTAGATATTATTATAGTTAACAGTCCTGTTATGCAGATAGGATACGAATTTTCGCCCTATCTTGCTTAGCTCACTACCATCCAAACGTGTATACTGCATAATAATAATAATAATGATAATAATAATAATAATAATAATAATTATGATTATAATAATAATTTTCACAATTTATAGAGCGATTATTTACAATATGAAAGAGAAGATATCTATTTTCTGTAACATTATATAATTTATAGATTTTTACAATAAAACTTAAAAACAAAAACTCAAGGAAATTGCAAAAAAACTAAAAACTATTTAAGTTAGCAAAAAGTTATCCTAAATAAATGAGTTTTCAGGTTCCGTTTAAATTCAGTTTGTCTAAATGTTTGTTTGAATGTTACTCACCCCCGGAAAGTTTCCTGACTTCATTTGCAGTAAAGTTCATGTAGAGGGCATGAACTAGAATGTAGGGGGTGGGACTCGTCACTTTGAACCAAATTTTGACTTTGCCTTTGAAGTTCGGCTTATTCATGTCAATGTGTAAGGTGAGATCATAGTGATATGGTATCACATTATCAGGAAGCCGAATTCTCCACCAAGGCTCTGGGCCTGCTGTGGTTGGGCCGGGAGGGGTTGGACTTCCGCCTTCCTTCTCCTCCTCAGTCTCACCTCCAGGATCTGCGTAATTAGATTGATGTTCAGATACTATCGTTACTCGAGCTTCAGATGCCATCGACATACTTGGCTTTCCATCCTTTCAACTGGCAATACTAATAGATTACGAATAGTTATAAATTAAGAACCGACTCTAATGATCTGACTTTCACATTTGTTCATCGTGCTCCTTATCTTTACAGTTTTTTTGCGGGTGCGCCGTCATAATTCAGTTAAATTAGGTCAGGAGCTTGGAATCATTGAGAAATATCATCTAGGTGACACTCTCTGCGACTTACTTAGAGAGGCGACTGAAAAAAAAAATCACGAGAACAGCATTGAAAAATAGGCCTTTAAAAGGACACATACTTTTACCTGATACAGCGCATAACTTCCGCTTTTGTTTTTACAATTATTTTCTAGAAAAACAAAAGGGTATTACAGAAAAATGATCATCCCAACATCTGCTGCGTCAATTTTGGTTAACACGCATTACAAAACCTCTGAAATGTTCCTTTAGCTGTCAAAACGTGCGTTTTACATTCAACGGTTTATTTGATATTGTTTCTGCTGCAGAGCTAGAGGGTTCTAGAAAATAAATTACAGAGGAAACACTGACTCAGCTGCAGAATGGAAAGAAAGAGAAGAATACAAGGAGGACAAAACTATGATCACGAAAACACGTGGATTATGGGAACAAAAACACAAGAAATTTTAGAAGAAATTAATATTCTGTTTATAAATAAAACAAGCCCGAGTAATCCATCACTTAAGGGGGCATTCTGGTCAAAAAAAATTAAAAATCTTTATTTTTTTCGAAAATGTTTTGATGGCCTCTTTAGTTGGGCAAATCTGTCTAGTTTAAAGTTTTGATGTCAGTTTTTCCACTTCCAGTTTGCGAGTCAGTAAAAAATGAGGTTTTCTTAGCCTTGTTTTTTGTTGTTTTTCGGTTTCCATAGCAACGGTTTCAAATTTTGCGTTATTTTTGCGATCGATGCGTTATAACTTGTTAAAACACGTTCCTACGGTCTGGTGTGACCAGAGTCCGTTCCACAGGTACAATCTTTTCGGTTCTAAGCTAGGTTACTAAGCCAATTCAGCTCTCGGCCAAAACTCTGCATTGCTCCATAATACTTTCGCATTGCTCCATAATATTTTCGAATTACAATGCCTAAAGAAGGACGCAAACAAGCTGTTTTAAGGAAAAATGTTTCGAAAAAGCGAAAAAGTGGTTTCAGAGGCACTTCAGTCCATGATTTAAAGCGCCAGAATAAAGAGAAACGACCAACAGTAGGAGTTACTTTCGTCGATGAAGATGATGTGGTCAGCGAGCTAATTCCACCACCAGCTGTGCCTGCATCTTCCAGAAAGATTCAAGTCTCTGAGACCGAAAGCCTCTCAGACGAGAATTCCTATAACGCTTTCGAGTCAGCAAATGGTTATCGCCTTGTTAGCATGGATAGCTTAAGGAAATTTTGTAACAGGATTCATTCACACTCTACATGCTCTTCAGGTGAGTCTAGAGCTTTATCACATACACGTGTAATCTGTATGTAACGTATCTATCTTTCTACCTACAATCTGCTTAACTTAATAGCTATGTTATGAAGTTTCTTAACTGTTTATTTTGTTTTGGCTGTTTTAGGCCATGTTGAGTTAGAAGAAGACTGTACAAGTACATTTGGCTTGAGCAGTTCCATCTATGCCAGGTGTGATGAATGTGGAATGTCAGAACTACTTGCTACTGGATACCACAAATCTGATGCCACATTACCGAATACTATCCAAGGAAAAGATTTAAATCGGAGAGTTGTTTATGGTGCCTTTGAAATGGGTTTAGGAAGGGAAGGAATAGCCAAACTGTGCGAAGTGTTAGATATGCCTTTCAGTATTTCAATTGATACATGGTATAGACATGAGGATGCTCTCTTAGAAGCCCACACTGATGTCGTTGAGAGGAGAGATTCTAAAAGAGTAAAACAGGCTGAGACAAGAGTGGACAAACAGTACAAGAACTACAGAATCATGAGGAGGCAGGCAAAACAAAGGGATGAAGAGCTGAGGTCCAACCGGGAAGGTGTGACATATGAGGCGGGAGGCTTCAATGATCTTGGACTGAACAGTGGACCATCAAGAAAGAGAAAAAAAAAATGAACAGACATAAAAGCCATTCCCTGGTGACATTTACTGCTGTTTGATATAGTATTATGGTGAAATATCAAAGCAAATCAGTAGTTGAGAGAATGGAAGTCATTTTCATTGTTTTTTCTCTTTTACAAATGTTTAAGGCTATTTTCTGAAAAATGGCCATTTTTCCTACTGCCAGTACTGCCCCCTATTTTTTTGTTTCTTAGATTTAAGGTATGTTAGTCAAACTTGGCTCAAGTGTTTAACATATAGACTACTACAACTTAATGGGACAAAATTAGACCATATAAAATAGGAGCATATTTACAGGAAAAAACATAAAGTAAATGTTCATTTGGTTGCCATGACAACAATATCCGCCGTAACCAAATTTTGCCCCATTAAGTTGTAGTCCCTTTTATATAGAGTTGATGTGCCAAACATAAGTTTATTTGACTGCATTTTCATTAGAAACAAAAGGGGGCAGTGTATCAAGTCTAACAATAATATTTTATGTTATAGGGTTAATAATTAACTTCAGAAATGCATGGTCAGCAATTTAAGATCAATATTGAAGAAAGCATAATCAGGTGCCTCTTTGGTGAAAATGTGAGCCATTTAGGCTAAATTTTGAATTTTTTATGAATTTTAAAAGTTGTGGTCACAATCGTCCTAGTTTTAGACCAGAATGCCCCCTTAAGCCAAATTGCGAAATAGTGGAAAGCGATGTTCTAAATATATTACCGCGACAGAAGCTGACATTACTCTACAAAATGAAATGCAGAAACTGTCAAAGCTGTGTTTTACGCAGGTTAAACCGGGTTTCAACCTATGGACCTGGTTGTTTTGCCGTCACAGACAAATAATTATTCATATCATATCCGTTTGCCAACGTGTAATTTGCATAAAAGTTGAACGCGTAAATAATAGAAATTCAGACAATGACTGAATCAAACTTTCAAGTAAGTCAAAAAAAAAAAGTTACTGGTACAACAGTGATTGAAATTCTCTTCGAGATAAGTCACTAGATATAGAGAACAGTAAATGTGATGGCATATTTCTTCAAACAGACCACAATCGCTTTTAATGTATCATATCCACCGGCATTTGGCAAATCGAGAAGCGAGATGTCCATAATATTACAGCTAGTTTAAATAAAGTGCCATCTATCTGAGGAACGGTACTGTAGTTTAATATGAGAAATTGAGGGACTTTTCCTGGCAAGCAGGGTTGAAATGAAACTGAGAGCATGTTTTTACAGCGCTACAATTAATCACTTTACTTACGGATCTCGTCTTTTCCTCTTCTAGCACGTTCTTGACCAAGGATGACGGCAAGAACTATTATGATAATCAACAAGAGAACTATAACTATGGCAACAGCTATTAGTTTGATTTTGTCGAAGAATATTCCTTTAAATTCTCCTTTTCCAGACGTCTTCACTTCAGGATCACCGTCGATTTCATGCAGAGGCATTTGTGCCTCGGTTGAACAGTTTGCCATATCGCTATTTAGCGAGATGTTCGAATTCAGTCGACGAAAATAAATTATTGTATGGGTTAGAGCGGACTGCTTGATAAAGATGTTAAACCCAAGAAGAAATAATACACGTCAAAGCTGAAGTGGACATGTACTCGCAAAACGACTTTCACATGGACCAATATCTTTCAGAGTCACGCCGTGCATTAAATACCAAGTTATGCAACTATGGTTTTACCCACCCGTCAACAAACGCTTCGTTCACGCAGCCCGGAAACCACGACGCGGAAACGAGAACGTGGAAAAACAAACGATCTAATTGGCAGAACAATAGCTCAGCACGTGTATTTTAAAACTTAGTACATTTCTTATCCGTCCTTTGCAAAACAACAACGTGAAATCACCAAACTTTGAGTCGTCTTTGAACCGAAACCGTGACGGCAAATTATTTTAATTTGCATTTAGAACTCAACGCTACTTTTATACATTATGTTGAGGTTGAGTTGTGGTGTCGTATGAGATGGTAAATACATGCAGCCATTTTCAAAATTCTCATTAAAAGTAGATATTAATTTTTTAATCGACGTCTTCCCTGGTGTTGCCGTCCTGACTGCTTAAGGTCCCTAAAATTGTTTTGTTTAAGGAAACAATCTTATCGGGAAATAATTCCTTGGCAAGATTTACTTGCCAGTGATGAATAAAAGGACTGGTGAGTGAAATCAATCAGGTCAGACTTATGAGTGATCTTTCGAAAAAAACAAAACAAAACAAAAAAAAAAAAAAAAAAACATGAAAATTTATGATATTACCATTCGATGTTGACAGTTTCTGTAGCCAGCTTTCCGTCATCCTTTTCAAAACTGAAGATTTGATCTTGTGTCAACTGGGACATCAGTTGAACACACAACTCGGTTTTTTCTCGAACGTCCTTTGATTTTCTTTTTTAAATAAGAGCCTAGCGGGGGAAAGATTAGGTATGGCTTTGTAGACTTTGTACTGAGTTGAAACAAAGACCGAAGACCTTGATACAAGAAAAGAACTCTTGGATAATAGCGCGACATCCCACGTCAGTTTGTCTTTCTTCAACTGACCTTTTATACTCTTAAGCCCTTCATGAAGTTCTCTGCTCGGGCACCAATGCCAACACAAAATTTGCACTTCGTTAGCTTACTAGTAAAGTAGATTGTATATCATTTAGCGCACCTGACTGAATGGTGTTGCAAACCAAAAGTCTAGATACAAATTTAAATAAAACTTTGAGCCATGGACTTTTTCAAGTGAATATCCTATCTAGTTTCAAGCAAAGCATCGTAAACTCTAGGATTTTTGTGGCGTTCACTTTCGTGAGGTTTCTCTGGGCTTATAGGCTGTAACCACATTTGAGTTGATTTTTCCAGAAAGAAAATTTACTTATTCAATGTTATGTTGTCAGAACAAACACGGTCAGCAATAGTTCATGTACTCGTGATCTTTTGAGAGCTCTCTTAGTATTGACAAATTTAGTTCGTCTTCTAAAAGGTAAGATTACATTAGAAAATGCAGTAAAATGATGGCTGGTTCGAGTTAAGAGGGGGAGGAGGTGGTTTTTAGTCTAAAACTAGGATGTGACATTTTTTTGTTTTGTATCATTGTCGTTGTTTTGGTTTTCTTGCTTTTGGACACTTACATAATTTCTCTTACATAATGTCTTCTTACATAATTTCTCATTTGGTCACACGACAAAAAACCCCAGTCTCTCGCACGTGTTTTAATGTACAGATTGTTTGTGTGAGCATCTTCTTCGACTTTTTAAGGCACAGAATGTAAGTAAATTTTTGCCCTGATTTTTCCTTTACTTATCCTTTACGTTAATTTTATCAGTTAATTTAATTTTTCTTTAGCTTTCACCGTTCTGACCTTTCGACCCGACATACTTTGATACCTTGGTGATTCGCAAGTGAAAAAAAGTATAATTTTCAAACGGCGTCTACACAAGAGGCGGTCCGTGGTGGGGTTAAATTTAACTTCTACCCAGCATTCGATTTAGCGAAAGTTAAAATTACAGTAAATAAAAATTATGATAAAAATCTAGTGAAGTCAATGAAAGACTTGATTTGAAGCAGAAGTCGTGCATAATTAATCCGGGCTTCTTTCGCTGATCGCCGACTGACTTAAACTAATGCCAAGGCCAGTACTACGCTTGTGACAAAAATGAAAACTCCGATTACAGGTAATGCAGCCGCACTACTAAGATCCTCAAAGCAGCAAGTCACTTTGCATTTATAGGAGTGACAGATGTCATACTTGTTTAAATAATGTCGGACACTTTTTACAGATCTGAGAGGTGGAACAACTTTTGCTAAATACTTGACTTGGTTCCCGTCTACAAAGAAATGCCACGTCTGCTAGATTACTTGCACAGCCATCACAGTTCTTTAGATTGGTGCAACTGAAGCATTCTAAGCCAGATCCTAGAAGAAATTTTTCTTTTATTGTTGTTTATCTCCTGAACCTTTATCTCAATTAATTAGCACGCCTCGTGATAAACTAAATTTTCTCTTATTCATCAAAGGAACAGGTTATTATTTATCGCCGGGAGAGGGGGGAGGGGAGGGTGAGGTTCGGAGGATTTTGGTTTTGTCACATGATAATTAATAGTTACCTAATCTTCCATGAGGCTCTGTGATATGCTTATGATCCCTCTCATTGGCAATCAATTTTTTATATTCCAAACAGATGCACAAAATCTCAACAAAAACACTTACAGCTATCTTTCTCCTAGAGGAGAGTAGGCCCTTCTGGTTTAGATTAAAATCGAAAATAAAGTCAAGCCTAAGCCTAGTGAATAATTCAACTGTATCAACTTATCACTGCGTGTTTTAAACCAATTTCAACTCCTCTAAAATATTTAACAAGAGCTTTCGAGGCCAGATAAACAAAGTAGCCGAGAGAGTCTTTTTCTTTTCTTAATCAAAGTTTTATTTAAGATAAATTCCAAAGCTTGGCAAATCATGGTAGAAAATGTTTACAGCTGCTCATTTCTGCAAACCAAAGTTCTCCAAAAACCAGCAGTAATATGAAAAGGAAAAAAGACAAATTAAACGTTTACCCATTTTGAACTACAAGAACAAAAACCCTGCTCTAAAAAATATTCTAAATAGTCTTGTTATCACTGAGTTGTAATGACATTCTTGATACACAACACATAAACTCGATACTGATCGCCTAAACCTTAAAATAGATAGGCAATTACAAAGCATGAGATAAAGATAACAGAACCCCTAACGGGCAATGCAACTCCATTACACAGGTCCTCAGAGCAACAAGTTATTTTGCACTCTTTGTCTTTGCAGAAGTCAGACTTTTTCCAGTCACCGCATTCCAGTGTTGAAGAAACGCAGTCTTTGTCAAAGCCATGTTGCTGTTTTCCATCCTCTGTGAAGCTCACGGACGCTTTTCCACAGCGATCAAGTCCACCGGCACATGTCACTTCTGTTCGATTGAGTGCGCAGTCATCCCAACTCTTTAAACTAATGCATTTGTAGCATTTTAAGCCATACCCTGAGAAAATTTCAGTTCTTTAGTTGGCCATTTGGAAAATAACCATGGTGCTCTTTTTGGTCCAAGACCTACCGGGGCTTAGTACAATACAATATATATTGCCCTACATTAATTGTAGGGCAATATATTTCTTGCCCTGTCAGGGCAAGAAATATATTGCCTTATGAACCAATTCAGTTGTAACGATTTATCCAGCACGTATCAATGGAACGAGTACAAACTTGCTGAGAAATCAAAGTATCAGAAGAAAAAAGTATCCGGATGTATTTCACTTCAAATAAGCAAGTTCACACGCTACTTCACTTGTACTTGACATAATTTCGAATATCTTGCCGCGATATCTTTGCTTCAGTCCGTAAACTGTAAAAAGAAAAAAAAAAGTCTTTTTATAGGATTACACAATTACTGGTGAACCAGTAGTTTCCATTGTGGTCCTTGCAAACAAATGAAGCAAATGGTCTAAATTGAACATAACATCATTAAGAACATCATTAAGAACCCCAACTGGCCGGAGGCAAACCAGTTGGCTATTTACTAGGGTGGCCAAGGATCTGAACTCGGGGCTACCGTGAAACAAATCCAGTGGTCAGGGTGCGACTCGAACCCGGGAGCGGCGGACTACGAGTCCGACACTCTAACCACTCAGCCACAGTGCCTCCTACAAAGTAGCAAGATTCACTCACATGGAGGCAGGCAAAATCGTAACTTACCACGGGTTTATGAAATACGTTTGGGTTAGTCGCTTGTATCTTTCCTGTCGAAAATTAAATAAGGTTTACGATGGGAATAAATTTCAACGAAACAAACAGTGCAAAGCGTATCATATGCCCTCCATTATGACGGCTAAGAATCTAGAAATCTTTTCCGCATTCTACTGTTCGTAGGGCGCAATATTTAATTTCCTTCGCACAACGTTACGGTCACCGGCATGTCTTTGTACATCTAATATCAGCCAAGAGAATATGAACCAGCTCATATTCTTTTGTATCAGCAGGTCTCAAGGCTTTCAAATACCGGAATTTGAGAGCCGAAAAATTACCTCGTCCAGTCAGGAATGCAGGACGACGAATTCATTGCGCAAACAACGGTTTGAATTCACATGGGCGCTAACTGACTCAAATGTCTTACTGAAAGATTCGGCAACGTTTTAGAAATAGACTTTTGATGCAACTTCTAATGATCTTCTCAAGTGTCGTAATAAAAATGAAAATGAAACTATCGGTAACTCCAACAAATAGTTGATCGTTTCTCATTTGTTTTAAATTTTATCAAACAGATCGTATCTTGAGCAGTAGAGACGGGATTGAAGGGAGCAAGAAGTAATCAAGGAAAGCTGTGGTGAACTCACCGTCTGAGAGACACATCAGAAACACCAGAATAGAGACGGATTTCATGCTGGCGTGAGGATTTTTCTTTAAAGCGTTGTTTCACACTAGACTTGCTTTTCCGAAGGTACGCGCTTATGGTGACGTGGTTAACGAATAAAAGAAGTAAGGCTGTGAAGATTTGATGTCTGTCAACTGTCAAATGTGTAAGCCAATGGGCTTCGTAATTTGAAAAATTAAGACTCAGGGTCTTGCTTTCCCGGAATCAATCATTTTTCTAGGAAAAACGCGCTGAAAGCAGAATGGCACTTTCACCTCCCTACTGAGTTGTAGCGGAGATGATTTTGGCTGTGTCGTGAAGAAATTTACCTGGCCCCCTCATAATGTAGATCAGGAAATATTCTTATGATTTCCCTTCATTGACAGTTACTGGGAGTCGATTTTCCATAGTCCTCTCTCCGTTTAAACTCTTTTGGCGACGAATTGTCCCCTCCATCCCCACTGATAACCATGTAATCCCACAGTGTACCCCCCCTTAGGCGATAAATAATGAGTGGTCGCTAAATCAAGCGGTTTTTTAATACGTGACGTCCCAACATTACTAAACCGGCTCCAGATGATTGATTAAATCGCATTGAATCATCAAATAACGGTTAATGCAACTTAATTCAAAGTCAGCCGCGATGGACACCCTATTCAAATAAAGGTGTCTAAAATTCTAGGATACAAATTATCCAACCCAAACTACGGATAACTGTCATAACTAGACAATCAGGTAACGTTAGTGCATTAAACTATTGAACTTCATGTTATAAGCTTTAGTTTAAAACCGTACGCGACCGTATTATTACGCGGGTCACACTTATTTTCATTAAAGAAAGGATTACGTTCGTCAACCAGACCTTGGTAGTATCGTCCTTTGCGTGCAATTTGCCGTCAACGTAGGTCCTGCGCTAGTAAAATCTGTATGCGTGGTTTGCTCAGCATTTTCCACTTTTTCAGTACAAAAACTGAGAAGACAAAATATAAATGACGAAAGTGAGAGCAAATCCATAAACTTCCCAATCTGAGCCTCTTTAAATGTGAAAATCCAAGTCTTTTCGTTCCTCAAATGCATGCACTTGAAGTCTTCCACTCAACGCTATCTATAAGAGCGTTGGCATGTCGGGTACGACAAAATACTGTATAATTCTAATTTAACAATAAAAATAGGGATGTTTTATAGGATTTCTAGTCCTGAGAAAAAGCTCACATGTGTAAAATTCCTTTTTTTTACGAGCGTTTGATATCGCCAATCAGTTGTTGACACGTCATTCGCCTTTCGCGGCCGCTCAGTCAGATGAAGGATGAGTGAATGGCAAAGCGTTCACCATTCTCAGTCGAAGGCCATTCATCGAAATTTTATGAGATACCAGCCGCTAACAACAATAGGAGATTCGAATAGTTTACGGAGAGTGAAGTTCAAGGTTTCCTAGAAGCTTAAGAATACAAAAATTAGTGAAGAAAAACCGAAAGTTACTTGGCTTTGGTAGAGACATTTCTCGCGGCTGAGAACGGAAATCGACAACTGGAAGATTTTCCAATGACCGATCTCGGCCGTGTGCCCGAGCAGATTTTTTTGCGTCGGTATGGAAAAAATTTGATGACCGAGAATTTTTTTAATCGAAATTTACGCTCTTTGTTTGTTATTATTCATAATGATTCAATGTAGCAGTCGTGAGACTTCGCACGAGTTGAACACTTAAACATAATGATAATAATAATAATAATGATGATATGGTGGGTATCGGTATCTAGTTCTTTACAGTTATACAGATAATAGTGACATGGCTATTATTACTGTTTTTATTGTTCTTATCTTCATGGTGCAAAAACAATATGAATTCGAGCTAAAGCTTTTACGAACAAGAAAGTTATGCTCATTCCAGTCTATACATGTACAGCCAGATAAAAAAGTACCAGCGTAAGATTCAGCATGGCTTCCCTATAACTAACTCATTGTTCTTTACTGACTTTAATAACTTTGCTTTCGTTATAAGAATTTTTCCTTCATTGGGTGTTGTTTTTTTTCACAGGTCACGTCATGTCATCCTTCCGATACACAAGTGAAGTCTCTCACGAGCCACATCCTTGTATTCGTGCCAGGCTTTCTCTTCGGCAATCTGAAAGGCTTCTACGGAAGGCTCTATTCCTTTTGAAGTAATGATAATGATGATAATAATAATAATGATGATAATAATAATAATAATAATAATAATAATAATAATAATAGTAATAATAACAATACATATAATAACTCTATTAAAATCCAAATCTTATTTAATAATTATCCAAAAAATTGCATTCAAAGATGAGTTGTCCATGGATTGAGAACAGAGGAAAGAAAGATGAAGAGAAGTCAATAAAGTTTGGTTATGGCAAGCCAATTGTAGCAATATTCAATACTAAAATTCAATTTCAATTCAATTTCAATTCAATTTCAGTTCAATGGAATTCAATTTCAATTCAATGAAATTCAATTTCAATTCAGGTTCAATAATGAAAATTCAAGTTCAATTCAATGAAATTCAAGTTCAATTAAATGAAAATTCAAGTTCAATTCAATGAAAATTCAAGTTCAATTCAATGAAAAAAAATACACTCAAAATTGCTTCCGGTTAGTGACCGGAAATGATAACTAGCATACGGGAACTTTCAGGCTTTATGTTTTCGTGCGGTAAGTTTTAACTGGCATCATAGCGGACGTAGAGCCAGAATTTGACGTGAAAAAAGACTTACCTGAGTTTTTATCGTCAGTGCTCGAAAGAACAGAGCAGTGTATACATAAAAATGAAACGGATATCAATGACTTGCAAGCACAATCTGTAGTTCTCGATCGAACCGTTCGTCTTTTGAGTGCTATTGCCTCAACTGACATTGAGCAAGATCGGATCGAGTGGGAATCTCTAGCTACTGCTTTTGCAGAAGTACTATGGGCTATTGAAAATCATCTCAAAACTCTAGCAGTAAACCCTTCATCAATTTCTCGACGTAAATGATTTTTCTTATATGTAATGTACTGTAACTGTTTTGAATGTAAGATCTTTTCACCTTGAACGTAGTTTCCCCTTCGGATGAAGTAGTCTGTCTTGATGATGTCAAAACTCATGCGTTGCTTACTCTGGTAGTCCTTTAAGAGATCTGTTTCTATCTCCTGGATCAGTTGCCACGCTTTGGCCATTTGTTGCTCAGGAACTACTCTCTGGACGTCAAGGTGTTTCACATGCCTGGACGATTTTACATAGAAAGCAATCTGTCGATTTTTTGATCGGATTTGGCAGCGATTGGTAATAGGCCTTGAATCGGCAATCAAGTGATTTTGAACATCTTGAAAATATTTCTCTGCCAAGATGTCTTCTTGAGCTGTAATACCGACTCTTGCTGATTTTTCTGCAAGAAATGCTGCACGGAAGTATTTGTTTTCTGCTGTTTCCTCTCCTGCTGCACAGGGCCACAAAAGCTTGAATTTAAAGATTGAAAAATTAAGTTTAGGCATTTTAATAGTCAAACGATGGTTAGTTGGGCCTTGAAACAACCCACAATTGAGTTGAAAATTTAAATTGGCCACGGTAAAGAGTTTTAAATTCTATCGGAAAGAGTTTTAAAACTGTTTACGGTGGCCAATTTACATTATCAACTCAGTTGATAAAACCCCAATTACCTCAGGGAAACGTCCATAAAATGATGTCGATTAGTTTTCATAAATATATTTTTGTTACCCTCACCTCGACAGAAACATCCAGGTACTCCTGAGCCTTTTCATAGTCTCCTTCTCTACGAGCTAAGGCGGAATGGACATATTTGAGCTTGGAAAGCATGTAACAATGATTGGGTGAATGATATCTTTGGGACATCTCCAAGGCCTGCTTGGCATGTTTCCTTGCCTTCTCAGGTTTGTTCTCATGCAAATCCAGTAATGCTTCCTATGAAAAAGATAACTTTTTTACCTCTCGGTGAAGCAAGGAACGTACCCTCTGCCACCTTCTCCCACTCCCGGAGAAGGGCAAGAACGCTGAATAACATGAGCATGTGAATAAGTATACTTTCACTTTCTTATGTTTTACAACTGTTTTAAAACGTAAAAGAGAAGGCGCCCGAGAAATGCCGTGATTCTGATCAAGCTTGCTCCTCTTTATTGTGAAATGAATTGTATTAAGATGAAATAAGTAGCCCAGATACCAGCAAAAAATTAAATGGAAAAACTGAAAGCACTCACTTCATACAATATTAGTGGTAGCAAGTCCACGAACCGAGGATTCCTGTCAATAAGGTTCTGGAACAACTCTTTGTGCTCAATAAAACGAACATGGTCTCCTTTGAACAAAAATAGGATTTTAAATGGGATTATTGAGGAAAAAAGCAACAACAATTGTGTTTTAAGTTGCACTCTTAAAGAGATCATCAAAAACTCACCGTTATCAGCCAGACACTGAAAGTGGCCGACCATAGACATTCCTATGCGACTGGACCACAAACCTATTAACCAGTCAATGAAATGAAAACACTTAATGGCCTGCTACAACAGTTAATGAGATCGAACTTACTGTACTAAAATAAATAGTTTAACTCTGACACTCGTGCACTTGAATAGGAAGAATATGAATATAGCTACAGTTCAGGCAATATTATTATTTAGAGGCTTCCATTTGAAGCTAGATGTCCTCTTTTCATTTTCTTTCCGCCTAAAAACAAATCCTGGGCTCCACCTCACAATCACATCAAATTAATTTTCGCGCCGTTTTGGGTTAGGCGCTTCAACACATCTAAATGGAGTTTCCTGCCTATGGTGGAGTTACATACCTTTCGGTCTCAACTTTCTGACGGGCTGCTCAATTCCAGGTCCCTCCTGAAAGTCATCCAGGTGGGGGCCTGGAACCGAGAATAGCTTTTGAAAATGATCCACATTTCGGTTCCTGTCCAAAGAGGTACAAAGCCGTACTGTGTGAGTGAAGTTCTCTGGTCTCGTGGATGGAAGAATGAGGGTGATCAGTCCAGTAAAGCGGTTCTGAGATGAGGTTAATATCACTGCTGGCGATGAGATGTTCAGTTGAATCAGATACTCTCCACGGTTCTAGAGAAAATCACAAATGAAATATTTTGTCTTTATCACTTAAACTTAAACTCACAATTTTTAACTTAGCACACTGAGGGGGGTATACTTTTGGTTTATAACACCCACGGGGAAATCTCTGAAGAAGGTCAACAAATATCTCGAGCAATAAACCCTGACCCTAGCCATAACCCTAACCTCCGCCCCCTCCTCATCAGCATCCTCAATCCTTAAAACCGCACGTGTGGTAGAGAAGGCTTAATAGTCTTTTTCAGAGTTGTGGGCTTGGTGGCCAAGCCTTTGAACAGGAGTGAGGCTAAGGGTGACCTTGTTATGAGAGAGATGTTGCTGCTTTTCAAATGCAAATTTCTTTGTAATCATGCTAACTAGATACAGGTCTCTATCCCAACAGGGTCACCCTTAGCCTCACTCCTGTTCAAAGGCTTGGTCACCAAGGCCACAACTGTAAAAAAGACTATTGTCTCAAAGCTCCTCAACGGCGTGTGTACCTCGCGAAGACTTTGAACATGAAATTAGTCAAGTAATATTAACTCTCAACGGAGAGTTAATGATCATGATTTACTCACAACAAAAAATCCAGCCTCGGCAGGATTCATCTCCCATCGACATATTTCACAACTGGGATATAGTTCAATTCCTAGTTGATATTCAACGACGACATATGGCCAACGGACTGAAGGATCTTCCATTGCACTGTCCAAGCTAGGAGGGATTTGTCGAGGTCGATAAAATGGGTAGAATCCATGGTATCTTTTAAAGCCGAGAATGCTGAGACACGGTGTTTGGCGCTGAAATATTTCTTCTGACATATTTGCTACGAATTCAATAATGACGGAGTCAGTAAATATTCACTTAATGGTCAGAAACGCTACTTTAAAGAAGCTTGGTAAAATCGTTTTTCGATGAAATTTTTTTTAGGATTTTCAGAAATATTTTTATGAGCAAAATTGCTACGCCGGCTTACTGTAGGAGGGCAGAAAAAAGTAAAAATAGTGGTGAAGTGTATCAAGACTCGCTTAGTTTATATGTGCTCACAGGGATATCTGATCCAGTCATTACTAATTCATGCTTGACAAGTGAAGGAGGCGGTGAATGGGCGTTCGATGGGTTGATCAAAACAAAAACAGTTGCAGTCAAATTTTGACGAATCACATAAAGAAAAACCGCTAAAAACTTTCCAAGGCTTATCTTAACATACATTCGTCGACATTTTGCTGTTATTCCTTATTCCTTAAACGAAATTCTCACGAATCGCCTCGAGACTATACAGCAAAATTATATGAATACGTATTGCATCGTGCGGCAAAATTACTTAAGGATGATAAATTCACACGAGTAGCCTCCAGAGTCCTAACAAAATAATATGAATATATATCGCACAATGAAGGCTAATAAAGGTTATTACGAACTAAAATAAAGAGTCAGCTTAAGCCGAGGCCCATTTTTTGGTTTTCGCTCGGTCCTCTGCTTTCTTCAATGTGAGATCAAAGTTCGAATCTGTTTTACAGCTTAGGTTTTGATTATATTCCGGTATTTTGCACAAACAAAATTAACTTACTTAAGAAATCAAATCCTGTGTGTGAGACTCGTCCAATGGCAATTTGAGGTTGAGATATTACATCTTTCTTCAACGAAGAAAGTAAACTGCGCAATAAAGTAAAATGAACGATTTGAAGTCCACAGAGAAATGCAAATTTCTCAATGTTTACTATTCTGGGGATTCCCCAATATGTGATGTCATAACTGCTTTTGTTCTTGGGCCATCGTAATTTGATAAAAAATAAGACACAAACAGCAGTGATAAACATATTGAACTTGCACATTTTGATTATGACTTGACGTTTCGTATGCACTGTTACCGCTTCCGCTAGAATCGGAATACGTCGCGAAATACTTTGTGGTTCGATTTACGTCACCGCCGTGATTACTGCATCACGGATAAATATAGATCATAGCTCGCATTTCATTTCTACTTAAGACTCCTTGAGATCAAGATCTATTGGAAACTAGAGCGAAATTCTCTAGGAAATCAAGACCTGCGAACGTTGGTAAGCAACGATTTACTTTGTTTTAGGTTATAATGTTAATTGTTATGAGAGTGTGTATTCATACGTTATAGGTTTCGCTAGATTTGATTGTTTTCAAGTTCCTTTTGGCATCACGTGCGTTTAGCTCTACGATCACTTTAGCTATAAAGAAAACGAATATTTAGGTGATTTCTTAATGCAATTGTTTCAGTTTATCGCTTCGATAAGTGCCCTAAGGCCACATGAATAAGAGTACGAAGGAACAATTAAAGAAAGAATCGTAAACCTGTATTGGCTTGGTGTTTTCGACTGCGCGTATAACAACCCGGAAGCGAGGCTTTCATTTCTAACTTGAACGAAACCATTACATCGTGAAGCCGTCGTTTATCGTTTTCACGATAGAAAAACCGAACATTTTAGGGCCCTCGCTAAAAACGACAATACTTCAGCCATTGCCGACCACGTCAAGGCCACTGGACATAATATCAAGTGGGATCATTTTGATATTTTGGCAAAGGGCAAAACAGACTACCATTGTAAAATCAAAGTCTGGAGTCCTTACTTATTCAAGAACTTGAGCTAGCTTTCAACGTGAACGTCGGAAGTGAAAAGCTGTTGTTTTATTAATCTGCTCTAGTGTTATCGTTTAATTGTTAAGTTTTTTGCTTAATCTTGGTTCCGTCCCCTCACCTTAGTTATATAAAAAAAACATAGCTGTTTTAAATTCCAACGATTACGTTTGAAACTGTATGTGGAGTACACACGAAACGTCAAGTCATAATCAAGATGTGCAAGTTCAATATGTTTATCACTGCTGTTTGTGTCTTCTCTATGTGATGCCATATTAATCTAATATGCCAAAGCACCTAAAACGTGCAAGTTGTCATGTATAAAACAATCAGTTTTAAAACTTGTCACAGTTTATTGAGTTTTCGAGTTCTCGTATACTTTGGATGGTATATTTGTCACGTTACGTTTAGGCAATGCGACTATGATTACAGGTGATATTTCAACCGTACAGTTCGTAATTTTAAATAAAGAATTCTAAGCTCCTTTATTTCGTGTCCGAAGTACTAAATATTTCGTAGTAAGTATTAGTGAAAAACTTAATTAGCAAACCTTAACCCTGGGAAAAGACAATAGAACCAAGATGGGTAGATGCAGTTTTACATTTCGCACTCATATTCATCCTTGATTCTTTGCATAAATTACTTCTTCTTCACTGACCCTCCGTCTGATGCCCACAGTGCTTTTGCAGAGCACAGCTGTACGCAGTACTAGCCTGTGTACCACATTTTATAAAACCTGTGGTTTTCGGTTTTTTCTTATTCGGGTTCCGGTTTATCTTCGATCTGAGTGGTATGCAATTATGCGCCTCCACTGATCTCGAATAGCCGCGTATGCGTGAAAAAACCAAATGTCACCAATATAACTTCTCGTAGGTGAAATATCGTAGGGATCAGATTATTTGTTCAAAATTTCATCAGGGTATTTTCCATATCGGAAAATCATCTGACTTCGGGAGAATTTGTCGAAAATAGACGAAAAGAAGGTCATACAGTTGTATATACAAAAACAGGATTGCAAAGTCAGTGAAGCAGGTTTTTACTTTGTTCTTGTTGACCTTACAACTAAACATTTCTAGCGTAAAGTCATTAGAAATGCCTCTAGGTCTCCGCTCAGACGTGTGTTTAATCTATTTTAGGCTTAGTAAGCATACCTTCGTTTAGATTCTTTTTTTCTGGTCAGTTACCTTAAAGGAGAACTGAACCCTAAAAATGAACCATTTTTAAATTGCAGCTTATAGTTCAAATAGCAATTTTCGAGAGTTTTTTCAGTCTTTGGGCCCAACTTCGCCTCGGAAAAATGGTTTAAAGTGGTATTTTGGCCTCGTAGTACGACGGCTCAGAAAAGCGATGTCAGCGGTCATTTAAAATTTACTTATCTACGTTGTATTGGTCTTGCCTCTATATTCATATTTTAGCTTGCTCTTACGTCAATGTTGGGGAAGAAAGATGATAAACCCGTACTCTTCCTACAGAAATTTGGTTTGGTTATGGAGTTATCGAAGTTGCGTGACCTGTAATGGGGATTAACTACGAAAATGAAATAGTAACAGTTGTTTTTCTTAAGTTGGTTCCCACCACTGACGTCATAAACGAACGCTGCTGACCCATTTTGAGCCGACGGTCTTACAGCCCCAAAAGCGGGAAAAAGGCAACTTCAAATCGAATTTTCTCGTAAAAAACAAGAAGTGAACGAAAATGAATATCGACACTTTATCTTACTCCTCTAAAGCTAACTAGAAATGAATGCAAACAATATACCAACTTTAGGCTTCAGTTCCTCTTTAAAGCCCTGGTCGCGTCAGCTCCTTTTTCTTCATCCTCGGAGACCCAGGGGCTGTGCGTCGATTTCAAGTTGAGGCAGAAGAGCCCCTGGGGACATTGTCTTACAAGACTAGTTCCAAACGGTCGCAGTCGTTCTGGCATCTGATTGGTACCAGAAAATCTTTGTGTTTTTCTACCCAATCAGAGTGAAGTGTGCTTTAGAGTCCTTTCATGTGTTTTAATACGGATATATACAAGAAGCTCAGTTGCTCGCCATGTTTGTTTGGGCCGTACGACGGAGCTTTGCTCGAGGTGAAAAGTTTCAGTCTCTGCATACAATGTGAGAGAAATCGATGAGATTGTCCGCCAAAATCTCACCGGAAATTATACTGAATACTTTCGCAGTTATCACAAGAGAACGTGTTTAAAAGTTTGCGAGGTTCGTATAAAACAGGATGGTTGCAGGCGTTGATATGTCGCTTTAAACGTTAAAAGAAATGTAAGCTTAAATCTTTCTAGATTTTTTGTACAATTTGCTGTGACTAAAACTTTGCCAATCCCGTGAAGTTATTTCGTCGCACTGGCCACGCAGGTAGGTCGAGCAACTGGCGCTTACGCTTACGTAGCTTTCTGTGCGCGCCAAAATCTAATCTTTAAGGATGGGCCGATACGGCTTTTTCGAATCGATACGATACCTGGTACGATATTTACCTTTTTCTTCGATATCGATATCGATACCGATACTGTGACATCAGATTTAAATAAATAGTAATTCACGTGATCCGAGTGACTAAATGTGACACTCGTACGGTTTTCTACTCAGTTCTCTATAGTAACATCAACAAGACAGTCAAACATGTCAAAAATCCTAATTTATTGGGACTCATTTCTAATTTTCCTGAGGAAATGAAGAAGACCGTAGTGGTACAACATTTCTACTTACTTGTAATATTAAACAATCTGCAACTTTCACTTGCATTCATGATCATAAGGCGTGCACTGAAAGGCTATCAGTCACTGCACTTGTCACTGATAATAACCAACCGCGGGTGCCCGACTTATTATGGATCCCACGCTTCAATACTCGATAAATCAGAGACTCCCAGGCATACAGGACCATACAGGGTGCCATGCTTTAGAACTGTTTAATCTTTCTCAATACTTTTCTCGCTCGAGGTTTTTCTTTAGTAAGCAGGCATAGTTTGTGACTCATTTTTGTTACTCCAGATATGTCCTTGCACTGCCTGGCCATGGATTGTTATTAGTTGTGATTTTGTTGCCGTTGTACTGAGTGACTTTGCATTTACAGTACGTTGGTAAAATCGGGTCCTATATCACACTAAAATGTTGTACTAAAGAATGGAAGAAACCGCCACTTTGACCGGTATACTGCGGCAATCCCACATATGTACACATGCACGATCTCGAGCCCGGAGTCTACTCGTCTGCTTGTCAGCGGTTAGTCGCGGGAGATTTAAAGCACGGGTAGGTCACGTGCAGTATCGAAAGAATCGATACGCTTCGCTAGTATCAATATTTTTCGATCCCACCTCGGTATCGCTGGTATCGAATATTTGGTATCGGTATCGGTCCATCCCTACTAATCTTCGCTTTGTAGTAAAGTCTTTCACAATATGGCCAAGGTTGCAGGGAACGTTAAGTTCGTGGAAGACCTTCAGCAAGCGCTTACAGAAAGCTTAGCTGTGTTTCCGGTTAGTTAATTAAAGTCTAAACAAAAACTTATTATCGAGAACATCGTGGGAAGGAGAGATGTTTTCGGACAGTTACCGAAGGGGTTTGGAAAGAAATTAATCTTTCAACTGCTGTCTACTTTGTTCAAATTATTGAGCTCGAAAGGCGACGAAGGCTCTTCTAGTCCTTTGGTCATTGTCATTTCACCTCTTTTGTCGATTGTTGAAGGAGAGGGGCTTTGGGATTTTCGGTTTTGACTGTTTTTTGGATCGGTTTTTCGGTTTTTGGGCCGAAAAGGTTCGGTTTTTCGGTTGTGATGTTCAGAGCGGTTTGCGGATTTTACGTGTCTTTGCATTCGGTTTTCGGTTTTCACGAACACTTTGATGCGGTTTTCGGTTTTTCCTTTTTGACCCCTTTAAAGGTGAAAATGTAGCGGTTTTGTCAGGTTTTCATGCGGTTTTCGGATTTGCTGCCTTTTTTCGTTGGTTTTTCGGTTTTGGAGATTTTTTCTCCGGTTTTGCGGTTTCCCTGAGGCCCCAATATCCCCCTCTTGAAGACCAAGTTAAATACCTTTGATCATTGGGAATCGATGCTGCTTTCATTGGGGAAAACAAAACCAAAGGCCAAGAAATATTAGATGGAAAGGGCGGGTTTGCTTTATTGTAAATGTCAGCATAGTACAGGGTCATCTACCCACATCTACTAAACAAAAGTTTCCACGCTTAGCTTTTCTTTTTTTTCAAGCGAAGATTAGATTAGATTCTGGCGCGCACAGAAAGCTGCGTAAGCGCCAGTTGCTCGATATACATGCGTGGCCCGTGCGACGAAATAACTTCACGGGACTGGAAAAGTTTCAGTTACAGCAAATTATACAAAAATCTAGAAAGATTTAAGCTTACATCTCGTCTAACGTTTAAAGCGACATATCAACTCCTGCAACCATTTTGTTTTATACGAACCTCGCAAACTTTTAAACGCGTTCTCTTGTGATACCTGCGAAAGTATTCAGTATAATTTCCGGTGAGATTTTTGCGGACAATCTGATCGACTTCTCTTACATTGTGTGCTGAGACTGAAACTTTTCACATCGAGCAAAGCTTCGTCGCACGGCCCAAAGAAACATGGCGAGCAACAGAGCTTTTTGTATGTGTCCGTATTGAAACACGAAAGGACTCCAAAGCACACTTCACTCTGATTGGGCAGAAAAACACAAAGATTTTCTGGCACCAATCAGATGCCAGAACGACTGCCACCGTTTGGAACTAGTCTTGTAAGACAATGTCCCCAGGGGCTCTTCTGTCCTTAACTTGAAATCGACTCACAGCCCCTGGGTCTCCGAGGATGTTTTTTCTTTGTTTAAGTGAAAATCAGTCAACCAGTAAAGTAAAATAAGAGCCGTTCCCCAAATCGAAAAAATTGCTAAATTTTTGAGGATCGCCAAATTATCGCCAATCTTCAAAGGATGCGATTAGTCCATGGGCCAGGACCCCATAAAATAACCTTTCGGTACCACTCGGGGGAAGTAACGCCACCATGCGTCTCTGAGGTCTCACATTAACCAGGGTTTATTTCCCATGATGTTGCATGGGAATTAAGCCGAATTAGTGCGGAAGTGTGACTGCAAACGATTGCCGCAAGTATTCAGTGTTTTGATAAATCATATATCCGTAAGAAGAACAACTAACAATACAGCAAGTTTCTTTGTTCGAAAATTTTTGCCAAAATTAAATCATGATGGTCCAAGAAACACAACGACCGTGTGTTCCAGTGATTTAAGAAGTCTTGTGTACGCTTTGTTGAATTGCACTGCTTTTCTGTAGGCTTGTGACCCAGTAGTGTAGTCTGATAACCGAGGGTTCAGTGGGAATCATTGGCCATACACACCTTCTGGATCAAGGCTTATATCAGAGCCACTGAAGTAGTAAGTTCTTACTGGAGTTGGTTAACACTAAATCATTCATAAACCAGGACAATCTGCTAAAATATATTTAAAGGAAACAAATATCTAAGTTATAATCATTTTAATCGTTTAAGGTGATTTACGCCAAAAAGGATTCATCTCCTTTCAATCATAAAAATAATAATAATAATAATAATAATAATAATAATTTTTATTCTCTGAAGATAAAAGTGCATATCTCAAGTTACAATATTAAAAGATAATCTAAGAATCGTTGAATATTAAAAAAGATAATGTAAGAATCATTAACTATAACTAGACAAATTATAATCTAAATATTATATCTAAAAGCTAGCCTATTTACAAACAAATTCTTAAACCTTTCCGAATTTATTCCAGGATGATGGACAGTTTTATTTCTGAGGTTGTATTTTGTCTCTTTTTTGTTGGGAATAATTTTGCTTAGCGGGCAACCGGGGTCAGTGGATCGTACCGTGAAGAGCTCTCTATCTGCCTTTTCTAATAGGTCTCGAATGTCTATTCTGTTAGATATATATTTTCTTTTAAAGCACCTATAGAGGAAATTTTTGTATTACCGTGAGGTCTGAATCTACCGCACCATAAACGGACACACCATAATTAAAATTCGGCAGGACTAAGCTGCTAAATAGCCGTGGCTAAGTTATGCACGTTTTGCAACCTGTGCATTCGAGGCTACCGAATATCCTCTTGATATTACCATAAAAAGGAGAGCTGGCCGGAATTCCAATGTATTCCTCTTACAAATTTTCAAATTCAATAATGGCCCATTTCCGAGTTATCACGAGTCAGAGATCTTGTGCCGAAACAAGGGCACAAGAACGAGCGAAGAGCGAAGTCGCTTTCGACGGCACGAACAACGAGTTTATCTCTAATGTAAAAGTAGGGTAACGAGGACTTTTCGAAATTCAACGTGGATGAGTTATAATCGTTTGCCAGAAAGAGAGAAATTTATGATGGTGCCAAAGGAAAGCGAAAAGTAGGACTGCTCGATTTATCTTAGAAAGCTGCAGTTATGAACTGAAGAAACATTAAAATAGCCGATTATGTCGAAGACCACGGAAAGGTGTTGGATGAGAACTTGCAGACAAGCGAGGAAAAATTGCCAGACACTAAAAAACTTTAAATGCTTGGATGTGCAACCTCTCTAACATTCCAGAGCTTCTGTCCGGGGTCCGCTTACAACATTGGACAATTATTGGATTTTAGCGCTATATAAATAAAATTGTTATTATTATTATATTCGTTCTCATATACGTCTCATAACCGCAGTTCACACATATGTTTCATATGTTTGTTGTTGTTTGATTTATCATCTACGGGTTTATATCGAATTAATTTGATGGCCTGCTCCCAGTTGGCTTGTTAGCTCAATTGGTAGAGCGCTGCACTAGTATCGCAGAGGTCAGTGGTTCGAGTCCCGTACAGGCCTGAAATTTTTTTCAGGTCTGATTTTCACTATTGCTCAAATAGTGCTTTACTGCGAAGGATCGTTCTCATATACATTATTATTATTATTTATTAACATTGCCTCAGTTAATTTAATTTTTTTGATTCGTAGCGAGCACTCTTCACTGTCTTCGCTCGGTTTGATAATCGTTGGCAAAGCTGATTCGAGAGTTTTACCTCTACCTTTCCATGTTCTTTTTTACGATTGGATAAAAGATGTGCACTACTTATCCTCAATTTGTCAGACTTGTTAGCCGGTGAAAACGTTCTTTCTGCTCCAACGGCGGAATTAAAATCATTCTCTAAATTCTCGTGTCGCAAGGGAAAGTAAAGTAGGACAAATATGGTCTACCGTAAATCCTCCGTTAAGCCCCCACTCTCAAATAAGCCCCCCCTTTCCAGAGGAGGAAAGTTAATAAGCCCCCCCTCTCTATTAAGCCCCCTCCCCCCCCCTCCCCCAATCCTTATTCTTCACAAAAAAAATTAACGTTTAACGTGGACTGATCAGTTATGATTTATTCAGGCTGGAAGTTCATATTGTTTTTGGTCTTTGGCCGCATGACCTCCAACTTCATATACTTAACTTTCGCAACTTTGCGCTCTAGTTCTCTGTGTAGAATTGCCACCATTTTCTTATCGTTGGACAAAGCAGTGTACCGCCCGGGAACCACAAGTCCGTCCTCGAGAAACCTTGCTCCTGTCGGTGAAAATTCTAAGCTGCAACCTTCACGAGATAAAAAATGTACACAGCAGAAATGATAATTCTACAGACAAATGTCCAACTAGTTTGTGATCTTGAGAGCTGCTGGTAGATAGGCGGTAAATGCCAACTGAAAATTCACCATAAAGCTTTGCTTCTTCCCTTGTATCGTTTCGCTAAATTAAATAAGCCCCCCATACCTATTAAGCCTCCCCCCCCCTCAAAAATGCTTGAAAGAAATAAGCCCCCGGGGAGCTTGATAGAGGATTTACGGAAATATCTTTCCCTCTGGTACCGTGAGCAACTGAACAATAAACCATTTTGTAAACAACACGAAATATTGCTCACAAAGACCCGAACATTTCCCCTTAAGAGCTTTTATTTTTCGTGCCACTTAGAAGGACTTTACACTTGACCTTTCGGCACCATATCTCTAACACATGACTACTTGGAAAATGGGCCATTGGAGAAAACTTTTCTCCGTGTTCTGAAAGGCACTTTTTAGTCGCGGGTACACGAAGCGTACAAACGACTATTAGAATGGGCAGAATATGCAAATATGTCACTCACTCAGATGTAAACAAATCGATATGTCAACGGCAGACCAATTGATAGCAACCTTCCGAAATTATACGGGAACGCCTCTGCCACATTTCCGAAGTAATGCTGCGACGTTTAAATTTAACTCGACCTTTCTTCGAAGGAGTCTCGATTTTAATTAAAATACTCGTCGCAGTTAGCACATATGTGTAACCTAATTGAAGTTCTTTCAAAGACTAAAGATGTAACCATGAGTGAAGACGCTTAAGTGTCCCTGTCTGAGAAAGTGTTCCAGGAGCCGAAAGTGGTGGTCAACCTATTTGGCTGAAACTCGGCACAAGGACCACGGGAATTCAAAATCGCTACATTTCTGAATCCCTAAGCATTCTTTAAATTTTGTTGATCCCGTAAATTTTTTTGATGGACCAGTCGTCCAATAAATACTTATGGGCGTGTTGCATTTTCTCCTGTTCAATAGCCATGTGATGTTCGCTTCCACTTCACTTGTTCTAAGATCGACTTTGATCCAAATGATGTTTGGCCGATGATCGATGATAGACAATCCCAAGATGGAAGATTACAAGCCTGGTTCAATATCGTACACAAAAGCAGAAGACTTCGACAGAGAATATACCAAGCTTCTGGGAGAATTACATACATACATACATACATACATACATACATACATACATACTTTATTGACTTTCCCCATTTTATTTGTATACAAATATACAAATAAAATTACAACTCTTTGAGTAATTTGGTCCTTAAACGTTGTTTAAAAACATTAACGGAGTTGCACAGTTTTCAAAGATTCTCCGGAATCACTGGGAACCGCCATCGGCACTATGTTCAATATCAAAAACGACCTAGAGGAGTTACTGAGCACGAGTCACTGAGTTACTGAGCACGAGTCACTGAGTTACTGAGCATGCCCATTAACGAGAACGGGAATCCTGTCGAGGGTCCTAACGCTGGTTCAACGTATAACTTTAAACCGTAACGAAAGTTTTAAGTTTCTCTTCTAGCAAAGAAATTTCATTTATGTGAGTGAAATGATTCTCGTGAAACCACTGTAACCTTAATATAACCCTAATGTAACCATAACATATTTCGAACAAGGTAATGATTATTATTTTTCTCGTTGCCATGTTCCCACCAATCACGTAGCTCCATTTTCTGCCTTTAAAAGCACACACAACCCACGATTCCTCTATTCGCTCCGACGAAGGGCTAACGCTCGAAACGTAAGCTCTTATAACCGTAACGGTGGCCAATTTACCATTTCAACTTTGTTGATACATTCAAATTATAGTGATTATTAGAGCTTGCATTTGATTGCACTGAATAGTTCGCTTAGCATTTTTTTTGGCGAGGGAGGTCTGAGTAT
Organism: Stylophora pistillata; assembly: GCF_964205215.1. Classification (NCBI taxonomy): domain Eukaryota; kingdom Metazoa; phylum Cnidaria; class Anthozoa; order Scleractinia; family Pocilloporidae; genus Stylophora; species Stylophora pistillata. Next base: position 611,167 of record NC_142519.1, read on the forward strand.
CTTGTAACCTATAAGATTTGGCCTAACTATCACGTATCCCATCGATTCCTGTGGTTTGTATCCCTGTTACTCCAGTTCAGTATCCCGGAATCTCTATCAGTTTTAACTATACTTTATCCTTTAATTTGTTCAAGTATCCAGTACCCCTCTAATTTTTTAGCAAAACATCCTGTGTCGCCGGATTACCCTTAGTAGGGCCTTAATCTTGAGGGAAAAAAAACAACAATCGAAATGCATGCGATAGAGTGTACATGAAAATACCACTTATCATTGGCCTTAAATCTAGCCAGTTAGAAGCGTTTGTTGATAATGTAGCATATTTTAATTTTTTTTCTCTTCATCTTTTTAATGGTTTATTTTGTAGAGGTTGTAGATTGAACTGAATTAATAAGTGTGAAGAAATGTGTTGCCAGTTATGGTAGACACAGCCATAGACATTTGGAGTTTGGTAGGATATCTAGTGGCTTTGAGCCTTTACACCATAATATAACAGTGTGCATATTCTTCATACTGTTAAGTTCTCCATACATTTTTCAAGGTGCTGACAAGGAGAATTCGTTTTACCATCATAAGCCTGTTTAGTTGATGATCATTTCCTTAATTCTCATGACCGGCGGTAATATTGGAGGAAGACGTGAGGTGCCAAACACTCTCAGGAGCCAGAGGATGAGCCCGTGCGTGGGATGCTGATTAAGAAAAAATCAAAAGCTAATTAGATCGATAGGATATTTCTGCAACTGCCTTTTGACAATTCAGTTCAATTCAACCCAGAAGAGTGTTTTTTACTTGTCTGAATGATGCATCCACCTCCAGTTAGAAAGTAACTAAGTTTTCAACGTGACCCGTCTGTTTGGTTGATTTCTTGTTTTTGGTGTTAGACCATCAACTAACACGAGAATCAAATGTAGACGGCTTAGTATAGAGTCAATCCTGAATAAATAAAACATTCGTAACTAACCATGTCTCGAGTTAACAGTCTGCATCGTCTTTATGTCACTTAATTGGCTATTTTACTGCGTTAGCCCCATTTCAGGTCGGACAACTGGCCACATCCATTCATCGAGGCTGCTAGAAGGCTGCTTCCCTCTCGAGCTCGGACGAACTTTGCAGACCGAATATATGGTTCGAAAAGAAAAGGAGACCAACAAAGCCGGGTGTCTCTTCTCGACCCAGCAGCTTGCATTCACAAGACATTCATGCGTTTGTTTTCGTCTTTCTGTCCTCTGACCGTTACGACCTTGCTGGGAACAATGCATTGGTTCCGGCAGGAAACAGTAGTTAAAAAATCAAAAGTTAATTTAAAAAACTGCCGACCGCTTCCTTAAGTCGCTACAGACGATACGATTTTCTACCGCCTCCTGGTTAGCTCAATTGGTAGAGCGCCGGACTGTTGTGCGGGAGGTCGAGGGTTCAAGACCCGGCCGGACCAACACGTAGGGTCTTAAAATAACTGAGGAGAACTTGCTACCTTTCTATAATATCAAGAAATGGATAGATATACTAGTCTTCTCGGATAAGGACGAATAAGCCGTAGGCCTTGTCTCCTGCAGAGTTATGGGTAGGAGACTTAATTTCCCACGCACGAGATTACTGTGTGGTGGATGTCCTCCCCTGGGGTGGGATGGGTGGGTTTACTGGGCCCGCAATAATTGGCGCATGCTGTTGCGGCGTCCCTGCCTGTCGGCGAATCTAATAAATTAAATTTTCTAAGGGGTAGAAAACTAAACGACCAATAACTAGGATTGTGCTTTTCGTTAAACATGGTGAACATGGTAAACATCCACCATATCTCGTATTTTATTGTAAGAAACAGGACACATTTTAAAATACAATGAATATCTTATTACCTTACACCTAACAACAAGCTTATGTCCTACAGATATTTGTGTACCTTTTCATACATACACTTATAACAGAAGTATTCGCCTCTTCTTAATTCTCTCTGAAACACTTTTAAAACTGATTCTCTACTGACATTGTCAGGAAAAAGAGGCAACCAACTTAAATAACAGTCAAGTCTAACAGTAAGGTAAAAATATGTTACTGCCTCTCATTAAATGCATATGTATACTACCTGTTACTATTGTAACATACCGGTAACATTTTTCTGAGAAAAGGGGAGGGTGCGATGAGGTCAACCTGTATGTAAGCCACGAAAAGGCGAAACAAGACCAGTCCTTAGCAACGTTCCTAATGACTATCACCTTGAATATACTGGTTACTGTTTATCTTGAACTTCTTTATCCGAGAATAACAGAATTTCAACCATGAGGCAGCTCACAAGCCGAAATCCGTCCCGAGCTGTTCAGGTAGGAGCAAATTACTTTTCTCTCCCTCAAGCTATCTTTTTTATAACAAAGAAAAAAAAAACAGTTTTCATTGACAACTTACAGCTCTATATGCCTATCCTCTAGAGCTACAGAGAAAAATACAACTGGCAAACTCCTCCTCTATTTTTTAGTCAGTACGGTTATACGTTGAATTCAACTTAATATAAGTTATAAAATTAAGTTGCTGCAACAAAAGGACACCCAACTGTAAAAACTGACACGAGCCCGCTTCAGACAGTGGATAACAGTTCATGGTAGTTTACTTGAATAAGAGGATGGTGATTCTCCTTCCTCGGAGTGTCACAGCTTCCCGTTTCTGTTAGGGTCTCAATTCATAGCCCTCTCCAGTTGCATAAGAAGTGCTTGAAGGACTTCACACCCTGGCTCTTGGAAGCCGTGATACTCCTCCGTTCTCCTCTCAGCCGAGTCACGATGCCTCCTCTCAGTCTCCGCTCGCTCCATAAGCAGCCGATTGAGTTGTTGAAGTCGGGCACGTGCTCCCTTTATATCTATCTTCAATTGAAGATCTTCTGCCATTTTCAACGCCATAGACACTAAACGGGTGGCTATGGACGGAAACAAGAACACAGACTGATAGATATCGCAGAAATAAACTATCAGTACTCATTACATTCTCCTATTCTTATTATCCTCTCACTCAGCAGTATACAGGGGCACTCTTGTACAAAACCAATCAGAGGAGATAATTTTGTATCACTTGGTACAAATGAACCATATGACTGTTTCATTTGCATCATGTGGTGCATTATCCTCCTCTCTGATTGGCTGTGTACCACAGTGCCCCTTTACACTATACTACTTAACTCTTTGAGCACAGCCGCTTCGGCTTGAATTACGATCTTGTGTAGAGAAAAAAGAGAGAACCTGTGGCATTTGGCTAGCGACCTCACGTCATTTTTATGTCCACAGACTCGTCAGAGAAAGATGGAAAAGAAAACAAATGGAAGATGTGGGCTTATCACATCATGTACGCAGCAGATATTACAATTACAGACATGGATATGTTAAGGTTTAATTTCATTCTTGGTTCAGTTATAGCTTGCTTGTACAATGTATTTTTATGTGCATAAGAGGAAATAAACAAGGATGACGCTTGACAACTAAATACAACATTCTATTACGTCACTTTAAGTTTGGGCCTTTTTTAATCGCTTTAGATTTTGAAATAATATTATGATGCACCCTCAAAAATTAATATTTGTAATCTTCTGTAACCAATGTATATACAGAAATGGTGTCTTTCATAATTAGTTTTCATAATTACCATTGAATTAATTGTATCTAAAAAAATACAAAACCTACAACTTTACACAAACCTTCTTCATATTTCCCTTTCCTTGTTAGCAGATCACCATAAGCATTAAAAAACCCTGCCCTGTCTCTCATAGGACAATTGGGAAGAAACTCCCTCTTGAACTGTTCACCAAACTCCTCGGCTCGTGTTAAATGCTTATGGGACACATGTGTTTGCAGGTCGGTGGCCTTATCTTTTGTTGAACGAAGGTAGAAGAGTACTGCCCTGATAAGAACTCTTCTAGGACTCCTAGCAATCCTGCTTTGATTCCTCTCAAATTGATGTCTGTTGCGCAGTACAACCTTCAAGGCTTTCTTCAACTTCTTTTTTTCTGGTTTGTTGATTCCTACAGCAGCTGCCTTCTCGGACAAAAGAGCAAAAAACCTGGTGCAGTTGATTGAATTGTCTACACTGGAAACAACTTCCCGTAAGAGCTGAAAGAAAACAAAAAATGTTTGCAATGCTTCAGCTACCCCCCATCTCTCTGGCTTTCTTTAACAAATGGTAGCCACAGAACTCTGGATCACGATAAAATGAATGTTACAAAGAGAAGCCTTAGTGGGGTTCAAAATGGGCCCTTTTGATTCATCAGGAAGCAACTGCATTGACCCTAAGTTTTGACCCCTTAGAGTTAATCCTCTTCACAATATCATCCCTGAATCAAATATTAAGGTCCCAAGAATAAAGAAAATTATCAACAACTACAGAAGCTCTTGATTGTTATACAAATTCATCTTGTCAGCACCTTACGACATGTAAAGAGAACAATATGGAGAATATGCATACTACTAACTTTATAACAATGTAAAGTCCTGTATCTCCTGCATCTCCGTGTCTCACTGAGAAACATGCCATGAAACAGAGCACGAAGCAGAGCATAAAACAGAGCATGGAACAGAGCATGGAACAGAGCATGGAACAGAGCATGGAACAGAGCATGAAACAGAGCATGAAACAGAGCATGAAACAGAGCATGAAACAGAGCATGGACAAGAGCCTGAAACAGAGCATGGAACAGAGCATGGAACAGAGCATGAAACAGAGCATGAAACAGAGCATGAAACAGAGCATGGAACAGAGCATGGAACAGAGCATGGAACAGAGCATGGAACAGAGCATGAAACAGAGCATGGAACAGAGAATGGAACAGAGCATGGAACAGAGCATGGAACAGAGCATGGAACAGAGCATGGAACAGAGCATGAAACAGAGCATGAAACAGAGCATGGAACAGAGCATGGAACAGAGCATGGAACAGTGCAGTCACAGCAAACCTCAATAGAAGAATACAATAGTTCTTCAGCCTTCACAAAGTCTTTTTCCATCTTGTAGGCTCCAGAGACAACACTCTTTGCTCTTCCGGCAAGGGCGTTATAGTTTGTTGAATGATTCCTGTTTGCCTGAATGCACACATCTTCACCTATACGTTTACATCTCTCAAGATCCCCTATCTGATAGAGCATGAGACATTCCTGAAAAAGAAATGAAATTCAACCACATCACATTTTAAAATCTATTTTTCAAAAAGAAAATAAGTCTGCACAGACCTGCACTTCATATACTCTATGTGAACTGTCATTTAACCAGATGACCCTTACCTAGCCAAGTACATGTAAAAAACATGTATGGCCAAATCATTGTGTTTCCTCCATCACCCGAAACCACAGTGACCCAAATATTACATGTATTTATTAAAAACTGAATCATTGGATAATGCAATTCAAGACTTTTTATTGGCTTAGCCATTATGGTATATGAGCCAATATACCATAATCTACAAATATGGTAAGCGTACGCGTCAGCCTAAAATCAAAAGGGAGCTAAAAATCCAGTTTCTTCTTACAAAATAATAATTTCTTGAGGGCGTTTTTAATAAAACAATTATTCCACTCGCGCTTGTTGGATATGAGATGATTATAGCCAACTAAATTTACTATGTTACTGTTTAATACCTCTAACTGCACAGCAAGGAGCAAATCCTGAAATTTTGCTTCCACTTGATTGGATGCTTGTATGTGTTCAATGAGACAGCGCTGATCTCGTCTGAAGCATTCAATTGCAACTAAAAGAAACAGAAATATGAAATATTCAATTTTTTCCAACTTATAAGGATAAGTTAGGACATTCCTAATTACCTCTTTATCTTTTAACTGAGTGGCATGCACATTTCACAGAGTCTTACATCTAGTTTAATATCCACATAATTTGGTAATCAAACAACAACTAAAAATAGTTCCCCACCTAAAATTAGAGGGAAGAGATATCTGATAATATCTGGGTCAAGCATCATAAGAGCAAATGATGAAGGTCTGATGTTAAAAAATATCAGCTCTTTATGGTAACCAATTTACATTATCAACTCAGTTGATTATGCGCAGAACAATTTGAAGCTTCAACATCTCCCCCTTGGCAACCCACAGGCACTGTCTGTGTGTGGGGATTGGGGAATTTGAACCTTGTCTCACTGGGGTAGAGAATTTGAACCAGAAGGGTCAAGGCTTTCCATAGGAAGAAAAGCTTTATATCTTAAATAATGGAGGTGTTTAAAGGTAAATAGTTCTTTCATGTGAGCAAATGGCTAAGAAGAAAAGTTCTACAAGGTCTAGGCCTTAAAGCTTGGTCAACGTGTGGTAAGTCATGATCTTTGATTTTGCATTTGTAAAAAAAATTATAATCAAATCTGGCACTTGGGTGGGGCATTTGACCACCAGTTTTTGCTCTGGAAGGCAAGAATTTGTACAAACAAATCTTCAAAAATTCAAATTAAGGGGTTGCCACAAAGGGGGAGCTGCTGAAGTTTCAAATTGATCAACAAATAAAAGCAAATAACTTTACAAAGTACATGTAGCTTGTTTTGATTCATGTCCTTTCCAGTCTTTTAAATTTTTTTTTATATTCTATCATATATTTAAGTGTTTATTTTGCACCTTCAACACTGATGAAGTTAAGAACCATTTAACATCTTAACTTGTGCATGCACTTATGATGGATTCATCCACATAAATTGTTGCAAATTCTAGACAAATAATAATTGATATAAAAAACTATTATAACATAGCTTGTAAATTAATTTTGTGCAATCAAATTCAATAGCGCGAGCGTGCTTCAATTTTCCATTGTACACACTGGTGATGTCAGCAAACGAATACCTTGAAAATATTTTTTTCTTGTGGGTGACTTCAGCATTTTTCATTAAAAAACAGGAAAAACTTCTGCAAAAAAGTTAAACTAGACATGGCAACAAGCAAACACGCCGATGAAGATCAGCCTACTTTTTCTTTGGGAATGGATTTTTTAACTCCCGAGAAAGAACCCTGAGAAAGGGAAAACAAAATAGTCAATGGTTTCATCTCATTTTGGAACTCTAACTTCATTTTTTCCATACATGAATTCACCTGTCAGTTTTTGATCAATCTGAGAAAAGATCATTAAAGCATGGCGAAATACTTTTCCGAAACAAAATAAACAATGCATTGAAGAGTAGGAGAGGGAATTTCTGCCCTTTATACATAAACTACAATGTTGAAAATGTTATAAAACAATTGGTTCATATGTCAGCCGTGTGTTCATCAAGATATGAAGCACTTGGGAAGTTTAGAGAGCACTCAAGACACTAGAGTTGCTCTCGGCTACGCCTCAAGCAACTCTTATGCATCTTTTGTGCTCTCCAAACTTCCTGCATGCTTCATATCTTGATGAATGCACACTGACATATGAACCAATTGTTAAATACCAGACAGAGTAGAGTAATTTCAGGTGAGAATCAGCCAGGGTATCAGCTGCACAGAATATGTAACAACCAAGAGAATATAAACTGTGCATATTCACTCGAAAAATACACATGCCATCCAAAGCTTTGAAATTATTCCTATTCCATCAAACACTACGAGTGGGCAGCATTCTACAAATCTTGCAACCTGATTGGTTCCAAGTGCGTGCAATATTCTCCCATCCCACCCACTCAAGCAGGCAGTTCCCTATTCATTACGAGTTGTGTCGCCTGGTACATCCTCAGCTTCATTGCAAATTTTCATAAATATATTTTGTTTTCCCAGCTGAGCAGCATTTATAAGCAAAGATTTCTTTAGGCACTACATATATAATAAATATAATTTAAAATTCTCTCCCTCTAAAATCACTATGGTTTTTCCCTAAAAATTGATTTTGAAATGAATTTTGTCGTACCAAATGTGTTTAACTGAAAAGAAAGATACTGGACCTACAAACCATTTGTTATTCAATAATCTTCCTCAAAAAGTAACTTGGAAAGTTAAAACAAGAGGTGTTTGCAGTCAACAATTTAATCAAATGAATGTAACATTCATTCATTTGAGATCTTCAAATCCTCCATAACAGTCTGTTAGATGTAAGACTTTGAACAAAGTTTTGAGTTCTACTATAAATAAACTTTCGCTAATTCTTTGCAAGTCACAAGAACTTGGATATGTCTACCGAACATTTTACAAAAGAAACTGAAGCAGTTTGATGACTTAAGATCGCAATAAATCCCCCTGTGTCGAGCTAGAAAAGGTGTCTCATTTAACTTCAGTTTTTTGGTAGAGGAAAGGCACGATTTACATTAACACCATTGCAGCAAGCAAACAAGCAGACCCTTACAATTTCGAAACATACTTCTAAATTTACTAATAATTTCACTTTCCTTGACATTTAAACCTGAACAGAGGTAATTCTTTGTAGATTAATTGTTGTTGGAAGAGGATAATACTTTCCATAATATCAATGAAGAAGAAAAAGTCATTGTGATGGTCATTTAAACCAAGTTCACTTGTCAAGCCAGTGCTGTTGTTTTTTTCAAAGTGCCACCTGCCCTTTTTTTGTATCATGCTTTCTTAATTTGCATTTCCCTGTTTACCGTACCATCTGTTTGCCCAAAATTGTTCTGTCAATGGAGGATCTTCCCCTAATTACAGCCCTAAATTATAAGGGTTGTTTTTTCCACCAGCCACGGTCAGTCTGTCTTGGTAAAAACTGTGGCCTTTGTCTTGAGTACCACCCTCAACCTGCAGTCTCAGGCAGCATCCAAGACCTCAAGCACAGTTTTTCCCAATATGGACCTCCTGCCTGGTTAATAACAATTTATTACATCGCTCGCAGCACCTGTGGGAAAGATGAAGTGAATCCTGTGCTCTGATTGGTTTGAGATTATCTGCATTGATCCCACGCATGAAAAAAATTGAATTAGAACTACGTTTGTAGCTCTTGGACAATATGTCGGTGATGGAAGCGCAAAAAGAGGCAGAAGAAAGTCAAACCAAAGAAAACAGAAATGACTTTCCTGAGTTTGTTGTGCTACAAACAGAGTTGGCTTTCTCTCCCAGCTCTCAAAGTAAAAAAGTCATTCTTAATTCTTAAAGTGAACCTAAACCCAAAAATTTTTTTTTGCTTAACGAAATAAGCTTATTTTTTGGAGTATTTCAGTGCAAAAATTTTTTTATTTGCTCAAATCTTTAATTTTCTGTGCCCAGTCAAAATACGGAAAATCGGCTGCCATCTTGCCCCACGACTGAGTTTAAAGAGGAATGGCTCTAGTGGGTAATGTGACGTCAAGTCGAGAACATGAAAGTCTGCATTTCACACATTTTCACTTATTTGGGAAGGTTGTCGTTGATATTGTCCGAAATATGCCGACTAGGTGTGTTGTGTGAGGAATGTACGAAGCGCGATACACTCTTCCAAAGTTCGCACGTTGCTACATCCTTCTACAACACACTTAGTTGGCATATTTTCAGACAATATTGACTACAACCTTCTCAAACAAGTGAAAATGTGTGAAATGCAGACTTTCGTGTTCTCGATTTGACGTCGCATTACCCGCTAGAGCCATTCCTCTTTAAACTCAGTCGTGGGGCAAGATGGCGGCCGATTTTCCGTATCTTGACTGGGTGCAGAAAATTGAAGATTTGAGCACATAAAAAAATTTTTGCACAGAAATACTCCAAAAAATACGCTCATTTCATTAAGTGAAAAAAAATTTTGGGTTTAGGTGCACTTTAATAAAGGGAAATCATTTTGCAATGTAATAAATCCTTTATTAACCAAGGTTGTTAGGTCAAGACTGGCTGTTTACGACACGCAATCCAAAAGCACTCCATTGCCAAAACCATTATTATTGTTATTTCAGTAACTATATACAGTTTAGGTTCCAAAAATGAACAGGGTCTAAATATTAGCCTCATTCTTTTTTCACATTTTTATGGACCATGCAAAAAGGAAACTAATGGTCAATATCCAGCCATCTTGACCTCATGCTCGGTTAATAACCCACGTCTTTTTAAGATTTTACTCTGTAAATGACGCAGGCAGACATGGAAAAAGTACTCTGAGTGCTCCCAATAGTACTCACTAAGCTCTAGGAGACTAACATGGTGGCTATAGGCCATTTAAGTACATGTAGGTCTATGGTGACAAACTTCCTGCATACAGCTAACAATGTTGTTAACAATTTTTGAACTCTTGTAATGACTGTAGGAAACAATATCAATTATAGAATGATGTCTTACAGGGCCACTAGGGAGAATACTTTCAAAGTAATTGGTGTCACCCTCTTAAAATAAAGGTTATTATTATTATCATTAGGTAGCAATCCCTTGAAAATTACCATTTTCCACCAATTCTTGAAAATGTGAGAGAATCTTCTGACCTTCAGGGATTCCCAGAATGCCTTAAAATATATGCAGTACACAAAAAATTAAAACTTGATTTGGAAACCATCAGATGCCAAATGAAAGAGATTTAATGCACATTAAATAAGTCTACAAAAAACACTAAGCACAGTACTTGAGTACACAGTAATTGAGCACATAGTACTTGAGTTTTTCTGCCCCCCCCCCCCCCCAAGCTACACGAACGTGTAATAAACCCATGTGATGCGCCTTAGGAACTGACAGTTCAGGCTTAATATTACCCTTCAAGGATAGGTACTCACAACTTTCATTGAAATTAATTAATTTTTTTGAGTTGCAGATGAAAATTCAATAAATCAATAATCCTCACACGTGAGCTACAATCTTAGTAACTGCAGAAAACAAGCCTGAAAAAACTCAGGCTTTGGGATGATAGAGGGGTATGCAGTAAATGGTTTGAACCCGGGGGTAACATGCGAAGGTGTAGTCTGATCATCCGGGTGAGTGTAGTCCTGAGAAGGACTGTTGTCGGTGGTAGTGACTGACGTTTCGACAACCTGTGCGGAAGTCATCATCAGAGTCAAGTGAATGATTGTCAGTAGAATGTTCTTATTCCAGTTCGTGTGAAATGATCGGTTGGTTTTGCCGTGATGTTATTGGCTGTAAGACTCAAGTGACGTAAGTCAGTCGTGATTGGTCTGTTTCGATCTGTCGGTAAAGTTAGGTCGTTCTTTTTCGGTTGTTTGTGATGTTTATGTCGTGAATGAGTCGTTTGCATGGAGCAGGTAGAACAACTCTGATGATGACTTCCGCACAGGTTGTCGAAACGTCAGTCACTACCACCGACAACAGTCCTTCTCAGGACTACACTCACCCGGACGATCAGACTACACCTTCACATAGAGGGGTATGTAAAGTAATATTTTATTGCTACTCACATGAGTCAACCGTTTTTTGTGTTAATTAAGAACATAATCAACACACAGTTTAACAGGTATGACCTTGTAGAAAGCCATTAAATTTACACATAAAATCATTCACATGACTAACTAGAAGATTCGTTTAAAATAATATCAGCCTTAGCAAAAAATAATTCAGATGCACTTGCTCAAAAACATACCACCAAGCTGCTTTTTCGGAACAGGCAATTCCACTGATGACAGGGAGTGGCCATCCATGTAGTCAAACAAGTTTGTATTTTGATGATGGGTCAAAATGAATAGCTGAATTTCATGAAGCAATTCACCAGCTACTGATTTGAACTTTATACTGATGTGGTAAGCAGTGGGAATGCTAGCTGGAAGAAGAAACACAAACTTTCCAGCACAGGATGGCAGCTCATTCCCACAACAGTCTATGGCCACTGTTTCTTTCAAAGCTTTGCAAGTGGTTGGTTTCACTTCTGCTTCAATCACACCTTGTCCCCCATTCTGCAAAATGAGCATATAATGTGGTTTATCAGTAAGGGTTTACTGTGGGACACAGAAAACCGTAAACACCAGAATATGTCTGGGACATTTTAAAATTGTGTACTAACCAGTAGCAAGCAAGTCTAAAAGCATTATAAAACTTTGTTTTCTGCTCTTTCTACAATAAATAACAAGACACTTGGACGGGTTAACATGGGATGCATTGGTTGTTACCTACAGTCACTCTGGTTAGACATAGAAAACAAGCCAAATGAATCTAACTCAAAAAAAGAGAAAAGAAAAAAAATTCAACAGCACTGTAACCCATTTAAGTAGTAACCCCAGCCAAAAGGGCTTAACTACAACAAGGAGCTCATCAGACAAGCACCTGGCAATAAACTCATAATGAAGAAAATGCAATCTTTATCATGTTTCATATAGATAAACATTTCCTAATGTATTAAGAATCAAGCATCATGTTTGGTGGGATGAGAGTCACTCTTTAGCCAAGACAACTGTTCTTCAGTGCTTAAAATCTGCACTTTTAAAAAGCATATGATCCTGGCAAGTTTTTTTACAACTTACCTGATTATAACAAAAAATATGACCTTTCTTCTCTAAATTTAATGAGAGCTATTCATATGTCAGGTGTGGTTACTTTAAACAAAGGTGACATTGTCATGATGGTGTCAAAATGGCAACATAATTTTGTGAAAATAAACCACAATACTCGCATGCCATTCATTGGTTAGTGCACAATTAACAACTGCATCCCTAAGTGGAGGTTGAGTGCCTGAAACATCCAGGAGCTTCCACTATTGGCAGCTAGCTCCTAGATGGAGACTTCTCCCATGGCTGGCAAATCCTAGCAACCCAGTTATGAGCCCCCACACAGGAAAGGGAAACAAGCACCTGTCAAACTGAATAAACAATAGGATAAAGGGAGGGAATGGGTGAGGAAAAACTACCTGGGAATACTGCAAGTACATGCTCAAAGCACACACAAGAGTGCCTTAAACACAGCGCACATGGAATTCTGATGCATGCACATATGCAAAAACCGCTGACTACTAGAGAATGCTGATGCTCTTTGTTGTTAACTCCATTAAATTGCACTTAACTGCTTTTCACATTCCAAATTCATGTGTTCACAGTTTTCTAAGTCACATATTAAGCTATCAAAACAAATTATGAAGTATTGGGGATCATTTGGTCAGCATGCAGCTTCTATTTGTGATCATATTTAGTTTACAACAAGAGAATGACTTCCCACTGCTTGCGAGGCAAAGGCAGGATTGTCACAAGAAAATTTAATAGGTGTATGATCTGAACTGAGTTGGTGACTGAATTGACTTCTGCTTGCACTAGCAAGCATTAGGGGTGTCTGGGGGCATGCTCCTCCAGAAAAATTTGAAACTTTCTGAGATGTGATTTCCAGCATTCTAGGAAAAATGAGTGACTTTTTAAAATTAGACATTACATTAATTAACGCTAGAATCAGTTCAAATATATTTTCTGTCTTTATCACAATTCACTTGGTAGCTGGACAGGTGCAATATAGTCCAACAGCCATTGGGTTCCAGCTGCCGACTGGCTTCTAATGACGACCCTGCTGAGACTATTACATCCAAATAAGTCCTTTACTCCTATCTTCCTCTCCTTATTACAAATAGATTCCATGATTTTCAAAGCACTAAAATGCCAACCTAAGAGCTTTATCACATGTACTCAGGCACAGATCCAGGATATTGAAATGGGGGATGAATTTTTGCAATAATGTAATAGAACCAAAGCCTAGTTGAGGTGTTTGAGGTCAATCTGTGCATCAGCATGATTGATTTCTGATGAATAATTAACATTTTCGAATTTTAGGCGAACGCAAATGCCAATTATATTATGTTAGATTTGTAAATTCATTTGCGGATTTCTAAACCAGGACGACTAATTTCTTGTCGAAATAGTAAATAGCTTTTGGTGCCTTGTTGCATTTGAATTGTTGCTAGTCTTTGTCAAGAACAATGAGAGTTTACCGTGTGTACATTGATTCCTGAAAAATATGCAATCATGAATACATTACTACACAAAGTCGCTAAAGCATGGAAACGAGGCGTTTTTGGATTACATGCTGGACAGTGTGTTTGTGGGTTCAAAATGAATAAATTGATTGGTAGAACCAGTCATCGCTTATGCACATTCTCCACTTCAATCAGAGAAAGAGAAATAAAATATTATTTCAATATTTGGGGGATAAGAAAATAAAAATAAACAAGGGGGCCCAGCAAAAAGGCCGGGGGGGATGAAAATTTATCCATTTCACCTCCCCTGGATCCATGCCTGGTACTAAACAATTTACTTCTATTGTCCTGCACATGTACATACCACTTTGAATTGTCCAGTTCCATCAGCCTTGAGTCGGCACTGAGCCAGTTCCTGATTATCAGTTCTCAATGCAACTGCAAGTTGGATTTGAACAAATGGACCAGGGAAAAGATGTGCTCTTTCAGATGGAAGAAGACACAGTGAATCTTCAGGAGAGCAACCACCAAGATGTTCAAAATGATGACGACAAGCTTCTAAAATTACGAGCTTGTACATTGCCATTTCTAAACAGCAAGAATGAAGAGGCCAAGGTCCTGAAAATGGGAGAACAGTATTGTTGGAAAAACTTTCAATAATGGAGGCTCTTTTATACACTTGACATTAATTCTGCCTCTCCAAAAACATTGGGTTTATTTTCAACCTTATTCATAGTTGTATACATACAAGTTTACATTTAATCAGGTACAAAATTAAACTCATATTGTATTTAAGGTTGAGAAAACTGTCAAACCAAGATCAAACCAGAGTCAATTTTTGGAAAAAATTTGAAACAAATTGTTCCACTCAGTGATGCAAATATGGTATAATATTAAAATTTCAACCAAAGGTATCTATGATATTTGACCTTAACTCAATGCAAATGCATCAGCTTTATAGCATGATAATTGATAAAGTGTTAAAAAATGTAACCAAGAGAGTATTCTGTTAATTAACTAACCTAATCATTATCTGCACACAAACCATATCATCGACTGTAAAACTAATACAATTATAACATCTATCACTTTCACTTTCATGGGAATTTCATTCCAAGTCAGTTCATTTCAAGTTTTGTTTTCATTTTCGTCCCAAACCATTGTCACTTTGTTCCACTATAAAGTAACCTTGTTCCACTTAAGGGTGTCCAAAAGAAAGCTTGATATTTATTACTGCAAAAATGTCGATCAATATAATGCATAAGAATGAATTAACACCGTTGACGGTAAAAATACGTCCCGAATTCGGGCAAGAAAGTTTGTAATTTTGGAATTAAAATGATATGACTTCGTAATAGATGGGACTACATTTGGAATATAGAGTAGCACCCCAAATGTTAATACCTTGAAGCTACCTACATTTATACAATAACTAATGATGAGTTAATGCTATGGAACAAGCATGACTACCTACTTATACAATTAATTAACTCAATATCAGTGTACGATCTGACCGAAACTTGGAACTTCAACTGACTTAGAACGACGTGACCATCGAACGGGGTGACCGTATATAATCATTTAATAATACGCTCCTGTTTCTTATGACAGCGTATTACACAGCTCCAGACGACCTAGTTATAAACTCTGCGCATTTCAAACGAAGTTGGTTCTAAATCTGCATGTACGCAATCGCATTGTTCAATGTTATCGCTACTGCGAAGATCGCTTTGATATTCATGAAATGTTATCATTATGATCAACAATATTGTTTAGACGTCCAACCCTACACTAAACAGCGACAATCAGTAGTGAAGTTTCAACGCCAAAAAAAAAAAAACACCGAAAAATTTAACCTTCAACCATTCAGACAAAAGTGAAAACAGAAAATATACTTCAGGCGATTTTTGGGAGTAACTAAATGCCCCATCGAAATTCAAAATCTTTCACGTACCTTTGAGAGTTTCTTGCCTTTGCATCGTAAAGTTTAGCAGCTATTAGTCAGGAAAGCTTCACCAGCAAGAATCGTAAATCGATAATTATTATCGACAATACTGTAGTTTCCTGTTTATGGGGGGGATCTGATCCGACGTGAATTGTAGTAAAACGACTTTCACGTTTTTCCATTGGGAAGGTTGTCACATGATGTAGAATAGCCTTCCATATCTAAACATAATGTGACGCAAGGGAAAGTCCCTCCAAGTAAATTATTTGACCTATCACAAATTGCGATTATCGCAGTTTGCGATAGGTCAACGAGCTTTTTCAAAGATTCTTGAAATCCATAAGCTATTATCACTATTTTTCCTGATGCAAATTTGAAGCTTTGGTAACATATTCACTGTGTGAATAACGTGCTACTTGTGACATTTCGATGCCTTCGATATCTCGTCGTGAAATACGTTCAAGAAGCTAAGGTAGGGGACCTTCCCGATCGTCCGCCATTTTAGTATAGCTTACTGCGAAGTCCTGGGTTAGAGTAAGAAACCCAACTGAGGGGAGAGATGGATTCCCCACGGAAATTTTGAGTCCTCTTTTTTAATAAGGGGGTACGAAGAGCTTCCTTGGTACGCCGAAAAGTCCAAATTGATTTATCTTTTTTTATTAGCTTCGCCAACAGGCAGGGACCCCGCAACAGCTTGCGCCAATTGCTGCGGGCCCTAGTACCCAACCATCCCACCCCAGGGGAGGACATCCACCACGCAGTGATCTCGAGCGTGGGAAATTAACGTCCCCTACCCCAACCCTGCAGGAAACGGGACCTACGGTTTTTTCACATGGATCAACATCTCTCATGGAACACACATGTGGATCCTCTGTTAAGCTCGTCATATGGGACTCTCTCCGTTCTGCGTAGGCTCAAAAATCTAGCGCCATTCCATGCACGTTAGAAAACATCTCGCAGTAGGCCTAGTTCTCTCAGAGCTGAACTATGCTTACACGGTAGTTCATCCCTTGCATCTGGAAAAGCGTCTCCAACGTCTACAGAATGCGTGTGCTGGCTTTGTCACAAGAAAATTTGCAGGTCTCGAGGATGTTATTAGGTTAAACTGGTTACCAGTTAAAGAAAACGTTGAATTCGATATTCTCAAACTCGCTCATAAATCATTGTACCACAATAATACCTTTCCTGAGTATCTGAAACTGACTCTCCATGAAGTAACTGCTTATAATTTAAGATCATCAACAGCACCCGTATTTTTTACTCCTAGAGAGTCAGGAACTTTCCAGCACTCGGCGGCAACGTTGCTCAATCGGACTCCCAATAGCAACAAGAAACATTTTAGAACATGTTTTCTGCCGTAGTGCTAAGAAACATTTGTTTGCTAAATATCGGTCTTGAATCCACATAATATGTATTGTATATTTTAATATCTCACGATAAGTTGCATTGAGTAATTTTATTATTGTTATTATACTTTTAATTAGTTACTACTGTCGCGTTCCCGATACCGCAGACACGTGGTGTTGTGCACCGGAGTTCGCCAGTATAACCACAGTGTTGAACTTTAGACAAGCAGCAGCATCAAACTCTTTATTCACTTGAGCTGGCAGTCTTTGTACAGCACAGGCGGTAAAAACTATAGAACGGATACATGAAGGTTCGATATAAGGAAAACCGAAAGACTACAAAACGAACTTAAGTTGGCTAAGTTTTTCACATCCACAAAAGCGTTGACAGTCGTATCGTCTGCGTAAAGGTCCAACTGAGCACTTGTTGGAATCTGTAATAAATTGTTGGAGTCTGTAATAAATCAAATCAATTAAATTAAATTATTCGGTCTTATCCGAGAAGACTGGAATGTCTATCTATTTCCTTATATTATAGAAAGGTAGCACATTCTCCTCAGTAATTTTAAGACCTTGAGTGTTGGTCCAGCCGGGGCTCGAACCCTCGACCTCCCGCTCAACAGTCCGGCGCTCTATCCATTGAACTAACCGGGAGGCATTTCATGTGTTTACGATCACAGCTATCCCACGTCGACGCAAAGTTCCCAGTCAAAATGATATGGATTTACTGGCAAGTGCCCTTTTCCATCTTACATATATACATACATGCATACATACATACATGCATACATACATACATGCATACATACATACATGCATACATACATACATGCATACGTACATTTATTTGATAAGTAGGCTTTAGAGATAGGCAACTGTACAGCTGATGTGGAGCTACTACTACTAAGTCTAAATAAGCAAAAACAGAAATTTACAATACAATTGTCATAAAGCTAAATACAGGCATGCTACGCATGCAGGAGTTATTTTTTGGATATGTGGGTTGAAATGGGACACAGTAAATGATGCTGGTGTCTGAATAATTGGTGGCAAAAACAAACTGCATTGGTAGCACGCTTCCTGTAGCCCTCTCCACAGCCCCACTTTGAACTCGTCACGCAACGCTTTCTCTCCGATGTTGCGTGACGAGATCAAAGAACTACCTGCTCATAGGCTATAATAATGCTTACTGCCGCCTCTTTGTCGGAGACAAAGTCGTAATTATTATTCCAGCTGTAAAGGGCCAGATTCAGTAATTCCGTTTGGTCTTTCCTGTGCAGGAATATGCATAAGAGGCGTTACGTAGCACTTTTTAATTGGCGTAAAGCAATGTGGTGGACATAACCCAGAACGAGGCTGAGTTTTGCATCGAGTATCAGTCAGGCTTAAATTGCTGGGCCGATAACCAAGCTTGTTACAGTTTATAGTTTAGAAGTTACTGAGCACGCCCATTAAAGAGAACAGTGATCCTGCCGAGGGTCCTAATGCTGGTCCAACGTATAACTTTAAACCTTCTTAAAAGTTTGTAATTGTCTTCGAGCAAAGAACTTTTATTCATGTGAGGGAAATGATTCTCGTGACACCAGTGTAACCCTAACCGTTTCCATAACATACTGATTTCGAACAAGGTAATTATTATTAGAGCTTCCATAAACATAACAAAACCTAATTGGATTGATAGGATATTTCTGCTACTGCTTTTTGCCAATTCAGTTCAGTTCAACTCGGAAGAGTGGTTTTCTATCTGAATGATGTATCCACCTTCAGTTAGAAAGTAATTATAACTTTTCAGGGTGACTCGTCTGTTTGGTTTATTTTTTGTTTTTGTTGTGTGACCATCAACTAATACGAGAATTGATCCAAGATGGCTTAGTATAGAGTTAATCCTGAATAAATGCAACCTTTGTAACTAACCATATGTCTTGACTGAGTTACTAACAGTCTGGATCGTTTTCTTTCATCAGAAAAACTTGCGAGTTTTAGTGTCGAAGTCTTTTTAACCAATGAATTAGCTATGATTTTACTGCTCTTGACTGCGTCAGCTGCAATTACATATCGAACTGAACTGGCCGCATCCATTCATCGCTTACATTATGTTATCATTAACCACGGGAGGCTTTCTTGGGTAATTAGAAAACAACTTCGTTGTTTCGTTCAAGAGTCGCAAGTAAAGTGCTTGGGGAAATGAAATGTTGCAAAATATCCTTTAATGTTTTCAATATGCCAGTCATCATTGCACATTTCACCTCCATCTCTTCTGCCAACGGTTTCCACCTCGACATCCTCACTTCCTTAGAATTGTCTCACTAATTACGTAAACAGCTGAAACTAGTTCCCACGAGACTGCCAGAAGGCTGCTTGTCTCTCAAGCTCGGGCGAACTTTGCGACGTGAAAATATTGGCACGAGAAGGTATGAGGACGAGACAAAAACTACACTGGGTGTGTCCTGTCTCGACGCAGTCCCTTGTACTCCATATCATTTATGCGTTTGCTTTAATGTTTGTGTGCTCTAACCCATAAGACTATGCAGGAGACCAATACATTGGTTCCGCAAGGAGCCAATAATTAAAACATCAAGAATTAAATAACAAACTGTTGACCGTTTCCTTAAGGAGTGGGGGGAGGCGGAGGGGTGGCATTGGGGCTTATTAGAAACCGAAAAACCGTAGAAAAAAATCATCCAAAACCGAAACAAAAATCGATCAAAACCGAAACCGCAGCAAAACACCCCAGTTATTAAAACCCTGATCGATCCGATACAGTGGTGATAAGTGGAACATACAGAGTAAACTACGCTAGTTTCATTACAGTATTTTGTGAATGCCATGGACTTAGCATTCTTATCTTTTAGTATCTTTATAGGCTTTATTTCAGTTGCTCTCTCGAAGAGGTAATGGACCCCAGTTAACTGATTAGGGAAAGTCGCACAAAAGTCTATTGGATTGCAATTTTGCAGTCGCAAAAAGTTATAGCTCTGCAAAATTCCATCGAAAATCCCTAATGTAACATTTCCATTTCAGAACTAAGACCTGAAAGTTTGGAGATTCTATTGGAATGTTGAATCAATCAGTCACGCGTGGCCTGTAACCTGGTCTAAGCTCCGATTGCACCGTCGAAGCTCGGCGGAACAATTTGTCCCTTTTTTTAGACGCCGGCAAGAACTTGTTGTGACGTTTACTTACTTTTTAAACCAGCAGTCGATTATTGAACCTCACCGCCCTTCCACTGATCGCGACCTTGCACCCAAAAGAAAATTTGCAGATGTTGCAAGTTCACCTTGCTGGTCCAGAGACCAGCAAGGTGAACTAGCAACATCTGCAGATTTTTATCAGTACTGACGTCATCACGACATCATCAGTACTGACGTCATCAGTACTGACGTCAACTTCTTCATCGCTGTTTTAGTCAAATTCTTTCTGGCCTTCATCAGATACACTAGCTTCTTCACTCACTTCATGCGCGTTCAGATCTTCATCTTCTTTAACTCCGAAGTTCAAATCCACCTTGTCACCACCTTCGAGGTGCCGCCTTGATAAAGAAACTCTGGCAATGTTCCGTGCTTCGCCACTGTTGTTTCTTGCCGCACAGTCCTTTGTCTTACTGCTGCACCATATGCTGAGGCCCAGTTTCGTAAGATGTCGCAGTCATTTGAAGGAAGGTTGACTGCGGGTTGAGGAATCATCAACGGTACACTATCAAGAGACGGCTTTAATTTGTGTCGGGCTTTGGGTACCAGGACTTTCGACTGGTGTGATAATATGTAGCCCAGCTTGCCGCACGTTTCACGCTGTTCCTCATAGTTGCACCAAATGACCTAGCATACTCAAGCTTAGACAAGTTCACTTTCTTGGAATGGACAGTGGCGTAACAGTTTTCAACGTCTAATGTCATACAGCTTAAAAGATCAAGTGCTTGCTAGTCATACTCTCTTAGAATGTCTGCTAGTCTTCCTAGGCCCCATTCCATAAACTCAACAGAGTTAATAGTCACGTCATCCGCAAATAAACTTTTTAATTAGTTACTTTCAAGGATTATTTTTCTTCGTGAACACAGCGCTGGACTGTTGTGCGGGAGGTCGAGGGTTCGCGCCCCGGCCGGACCAACACTCAGGGTCTTAAAATAATTGAGAAGAATATGCTGCCTTTCTATAACATCAAGAAATGGTTAGATATTCTAGTCTTCTCGGATAGGGACGAATAAATGGAGGTCCCGTCTCCTGCAGGGTTAGGGGTAGGAGACGTTAATTTCCCACGCACGAGATGACTGTGTGATGGATGTCCTCCCCTGGGGTGGGATGGGTGGGTAAGGACAGCAGGCCTACATCAGCTCTTACAGTTGCCAATTTATCAACCTGCTAAAACAAATAAATGAAATGAAAAAATGAATTTAAAAAAATCGTATATCCTTTTTTTTGGCTATATAATTTGGATATATCAACAAAGTTGAAATAGTAAATTAGCCACCGTAACGATTACAAAAGCTGACGTTTCGAGCGTTAGCCCTACATCAGAGCGAATGACTGACGCTCGAAACGTCAGCTTTTGTAATCGTTACTGTGGCCAATTTACCATTTCAACTTTGTTGATATATCCAAATTATTTCGTTACCCCCACCGACGCAGCCCCAAACAGTTTCTTTAGAAACTATCAGCCTTGTTTCGGCTAGGCGTACAAGGCTTTATTCAGTTTATTTCCTTCACGTCAGAAGGCATGCACTAGATTAGTCTTTTCCTAAGCACGTTTACTCAATTGTTAGGAATCCATCACACTGTAAGGATCTTTCGGAGTACTTTCAGAGTTATTACAACTATAGGAGTCGCACGTTTCTTTTTAGTTTTCACCGCAAGTGCTGTAAATAGTTGGATTAGCTTGATTATAATAAACATTGAATCTTGCTGACCGCCTAGTGCTTCACCATGGTTGACCTGGCGAACTCCAGTGCCTAACGCCACGCGTCTACGACACTGGGAACGCGACATTAATTGTTTTTGCAGAGACATGGCCCTGGGGACCATTCAGGGCGCCAGTGATGTTACTCAGTACGTATTTGATATGCATGCTCTTCTAGAACAGTTTTACAATGGCGAATCAAACTGATCGCTTCTTCTGCTGTCTTCTACTCATACGAAGCGCCCTTGTTATGAATTCGAACAGAGAAAGCTTCGTAGACTACGCCAATTTCCCCGAGGAAATTTGTGCAATGGTTCATTTTGCTCATTAGTTTGATGCTCTTTGTTTGTGCCTCGCACACATAAACTACACTGTAAAACTCGGTGGCGATTCCCATCGGCTGCTTAAAATAACATGTTGTCACTGGTCCATCCAAGGAGCCTTCTTCTTTACCAGCAAACACATCTACTTCTCCATTTGATCTCAAATTCCAAACTGAACAACTTTTCTGATTGGTGATGATGGCGATGATGGTGATGACGATGATGATGACGATGACGATGGCGATGGCGATGACGATGGCGATGGCACTCATAATATTTAGGTCTTTATTATTTTAATAGTTTTTCCTATTTAGTAATGCTAAATTTTTTCTTTTCTCATAAATTGTAATCAGTCCCCTATTTAGTGGAACATTAATATTAATTATTTTAAAAATTTGTAAATAATTAGATATATGGTTTAAAATTGTAAAAAGTTGCTATCATTACTATTAAACGAAGCGGGCCAATTTTTATCATAATTTTTGTAAATACTTTTAGTGATTATAGTGAATAAAGGTTTTTCAAAAAAAAAATAATAATAATAAACAGTTTAGCGTGGAGAAACACTTAGCTAGAAGCTAGTTTACAGGTTTTCCACGAAACAACTTAAACAGATAATTAAAATTGAAAATAACGTTGTTAAGAATCCCAATTGGCCGAAGGCAAACCATTTGGCTATATCACAAGCATGGCCGAGGATTTGAAACTTGGAGCTACCGTGAAACAAATCCAAGTAGTGGCCAGGGCGGGACTTGAACCCGGGAGCGACGGATTGCAAGTCCGACACGCTGACCACTCGACCATGCTGCCTTCTAAATTGAGTTAAAATGGTCCAAATTTAGTTAAAATGCATGGATCGCTTGGAGCATCAAGAATGAGGGAATGCTGTCTTGTTGTCAAATCTATCCTAATTATACCACGATGCGTATGATGTACGATCCTCGCAGTAGAGAGCGCTATTTATGCAATAGCGAAAATCAGACCTGAAAAAAGTCAGGCCTGTACGGGATTCGAACCACTGACCTCTGCGATACTAGTGCAGCGCTCTACCAATTGAGCTAACAAGCCAACTGGGAGCAGGCCGTTAAGTTGATTTGTAATAAACCCGTGATGATAAATCAGATACAATGTATATATGAAGTTCGTATATTTTGAACTGCGGTATTAGATACGTATGATGCACGATCCTCGCAGAGAGAGCGCTATTTATGCAATAGCGAAAATCAGACTTGATTGGTTAGACAAGGAGGTAGCTGTCATTGATGCACCTACTGTCTACCATTTCCCAGTCTTCATCACACGACACGATAGTATGCTCTTCAATACACTTGAGCCTAACACCATCACTCTGTAGGATTAACTGCACAATTTTGCGTTGATCGCCACCAGAATTCTGACTTGCATACAAAAGTTTGCTGTCTACGCACACCACTGATTCAAACGATGGTTGATTATCGTTTCTGCGGAAAACTATGTCTTCTTTACTCGACAAAAGACCGTCATACTTCAGTTCAGTTTTCTTCTATACGATTCTTTATCTCTTGCACAGTTCCCTCAGAGCTCAATTTCAACTTATTAGCGATCTCTACGAGATCAGCTTTCCATTTTCCTTTCAAGGATATCGCGATAGACTGGGAAAAACCTCTACTGCCTTAACTGGGCCACTTTCACAGCAAGGAATGCAATACCATGCGCATAATGAACTTCTTTTGCCCTTATGCCTTTTTTTAAGCGAGATTAACTTATCAACAGGAGTGTGCAATCGAGCCCTGTATAATGTGGATGTATTTGAATTCGCATCAAATGCCAGGAAAAGAACCCACCCATAATTTGCAATAGCAATACCTATGGGTGATGGGATCATCCCCATGCGATTTTCTTGCGTAAACTTGTCAAGCTCTGGTATTATGATTTGACAGACGAACCCAATTTCACTCAATTCGTCAATTATGCTTTGCTTGCTCAGTTCAAGAACGGCGGAGGGTCTTGTCGATCCTTGTTTTTGACATGATAGTTCTTCGAAATCAGTTTTCAAAACTTCTCCTCAGTAGTGTTATCCGATCTGTTTCGCAGGGCTCTTAGCTGGGAGAGGTTACATCGTTCATCTCCGCATTTCAGTCACCAGTTTGAAAATGATGCCTTAATTAAGGCTTTTTCCTACATGGGGGCAGTCAGGCAAAATCGAGAATAGCCACAAGTACGGATCTACTTCACCTTTCACGATTTTTGACTTGATAATCTCAAACGCCGTTTTGTTACCCGACTCACAATCTGTCGACAGAACTAAGACAACCATGCGTCTACAAATGAACCTTTTATCAAGGCAGTGATCACAACATCTTACAGATGGTATGTGGCTCATATGACCTTTTCCCTGACATTCTTCACGGTCATCTGTTTTCGCAAACTGAAGCAAACGTTACAAAAGCTTTCACATCTAACGTTTTACAATTTCAAAATATTCCGCTGGCCTGGTGCGCGCCTTTGGCATGCTTCGCACGCCTGATGTGATTTTCAAACTCATTTGCCATTGCCTCCCCAGTTTTTCCTTTCTGTGTCGCGTAATCAACTGCACAAGGTAAACTGAATTTGTCTAAGGTTGTTAACGATGAAACAACGGCCTCTGTAATGATATTGTTTCGACATTCATCAGCAGAAGGATTAGTGTGCTCTTTGACATAAGCAAGATCAACTTTGAATTTTAGTGCAACATTTTCTTTAAGGCGCGAATCGAATTCTATCGCTGTTTTCAAAGGCGTTCCATCATTTTCCAAGGCACACGGTGTCACTTCTGAGTTATCCGACATGAGAAGAGGAGCAGTCTCGCCGTCGTCCTTCACAAGGTCGATGAAAGCAAGGGACAACGCCTTTATTACACCTGGGTCTGGTGTATAGCCAGCCTGGTACTTTCTACAAACTGACTCTGAGGGTCCACCCATATTTATTCTCTTTTCTTTCGTCCTGTGGCTGCCCTTACCATCGCCAAGGTTCATAGGACCTCTAATGAAGGAGGCCGTACCCTTACCACCCAGGTATGTAGTCGTGTCAAAGAACTCAATAACCTCTCGGTCATACGGATGAAACGGATCGTACATTACTTCTACGGCATCATTGACGAACTTGTAAAAAGTTCTGTCCTTTTGAATTTTTCCTCTTTTGATAAGCTAGTTAAGCCTCTTGCATAAACTATCTACGTGAATGCCGACGTAAGCCGTCTTCAAATCATCCTCGTCAATATCACTGTCACACGCCTTTTCATCACAGGGGCAAGAGCAAACTTCTAACACATCATCTTCATCCAAATCTGATTCTACTTCAGACTCTTTCATACGGTCATCACTTGAGTCGCTGTCGTCAGTGTCAGAATCAGTGATGTCCTGAGTACCCTCATTATCACTTCTCCATTGAGATGATCTACAGAGAAAAGTTAATCCGATTACTAACCGCATCTCGGTTACCTCAATAGATAGGGCGCCGGACTGTTGAGCGGGAGGTCTAGGGTTTGAGCCCCGGCTGGACCAACACTCAAGGTCTTAAAATTACTGACGAGAATGTGCTGCCTTTCTATAACATCAAGAAATGGTTAGACATTCTAGTCTTCTCGGATAAGGACGAATAAACCGTAGGTCCCGTCTCCTGCAGAGTTGGAGTAGGAGACGTTAATTTCCCACTCACGAGATTACTGTGTGGTGGATGTCCTCCAGTGTGCGTCTGTCCCATGGCGGGGAGGCATCCCACAGGATTAAAACAAAAAGAGACTGGTATAAAGCAAAAAGAGACTGCAGGGCCCTCTGAACAGGAAGCTCAGAGGAAAAGACGAAGAATCAGGAACGCTCAGAAGGCTCTAAGGCAATTAACTCGAATCTTGACCTTTCGGACTGTGAACTGTAAATATCAATTTACTCTGCCTGATGTAAATCTACATGAAATACAGTATTAAACATTAGTAAATAAACATCAATCTGTAAGAAGTACACAATAAAAGTAAGAAAGTTTTCATTCCCTCAGCGCTTTTGAGTAAAAAAACTCCAAGCACGGTCGATTATAGATACCATCAAAGTTCTTTTTTATGAATTGCAAATCCTTGAATTCGTCGTTTTTATAGGTTAATCATCCACTTTATCGAGTCTTAAGTCAGCGTAACACCAATAAGGCATTTTAAAAGTCAGTTTAATTTAGTTTATTAGCTTCGCCGACAGGCGGGGACCCGCAACAGCTTGCGCCAATTACTGCGGGCCCTAGTACCCACCCATCCCACCCCAGGGGGTAGTTAGCCATGATCTTCCTCACCCGGCAATCGCGAATTTGCAATTTATTATAGGTTTAGATATTGCGTATTCTAAGTGTATGGCGTATTCTAAGGACTGTTAGTCTTCTTAAGTCTGTATTGTCCTGAACGAGCCCTATAATATATATATAGGATATAGCCATAACAATATTTTAGATTGCTTCGTAAATCACTGTTTTACAGTGAAACATTCAAAACTAGGCTTAAGACATTTTTGTTTAAAAGACATTACTGTTAATTAAATACTTATTCTTATGTCTTAATAATCTGTTGTTAGGCGCATTGAGATTGGAAATGCGCCCTATAAGCATCTATTTATTATTATTATTATTATTATTATTTGCCTTTGATCGGCGGCCATATTTAACTTTGCGCGGTAAACACTGGCGTCAATTTTGAGGTCATCGTATCAGAAAATATCCGGATTCGACCGTCCACACGTATCCAAAATGATATCGGATTCAAAAATTTCCACTCTGGAGAGCGGATTAAAAAATATCCGGATCTGCTTGCGAATTCACCGGATACGTGTTGACGATATCCGTATCCGGAAAGAAAAAGTTGCGGATTCAAAAATATCCGGATACGTGTGGACGGGGCCCAAGACGCGTGAACCCCTACGGATGGTCAAAGTCTTAGGCGTTATTCAAGACGTGTGAACACCCTTGGGATCCCTGCGATATTTCAATTGGTTTGTCACGCATTCCTCTCAATAACATTTGCGTTTGGAGGCTATTCGAGATCAGTGGAGGCGCGTAATTGCCGCTCAGATCGAAGAGAAACCGAAACCCAAAAAGGTCAAATGGGAAAAACCGAAAACCACATCGGATATCAAATCCGAAAATCCGTTGGTATTTTTCGCGAAAACCGAAAACCGCTAAAAAACGGAAAATCCGCAAACCTCAATGAACCCTAAAACCGAAAAACCGAAGTTTTCTTAGCACAAAACCGAAAATCCCAATAGACCACTTTCATAAATGGCTGCCGGATTAATATTCTTTTGTTTAAATTTAAATTGGCCTTTCTGGCCTCGTTCTCCCGTACAAAATTCAAAAGAATACATTATCTCAAGCGAGGCCAGAAAGGCTAATTTAAATTCAAACAAAAGAATATTAATCCAGCAGCCATTTATGAAAGTGGTCAATGCCCCCCCCCCCCCTCCTTAAGTCGCGACGGACGGTCCGATTTTGGGGGGTCGAAAACAAAACGACCAATAACTAGGATTGTGCTTTTTGTGAAACACGATGAACATGCCAAACATCCAACAAATCTTGCATTTTATTGTAAGGAAAAGGACACATTTTAAAATTAAATGAAATTCTTATTAGCTTACAGTTAACAAGCTTACGCCCGACAGATATTTGTGTACCTTTTCATACGTGAAAACCAGTCAATCCTCCTATAACAGAAGTTTTCGCCCCTTCACACATCTCTCTGAAATGCTTTTAAAACAAAGCCATTATATAAACAAGGATGACTATTCAAGATTCTCTGACACTGTTGGAAAAAACGGCAACCCCTTAGTAACAGTTTAGTCTAGCAGCAAGGTAAAATTGTTACCATCTCCCCATTAAATGCGATATACAAAAAATACGTTATTATATACTGCCATCTGGAATACATGTATCACGATTTGCAATCATTACAGTACAGTGGTAAATAATATCACGACGGCAACATTTTCTTTGAAGTGGGTGAGCTGCGATGAGGTCACCCCTATGTGAGGCACAAACCGGCAAAACAAGACCAGTCCTTAGAACTGACTTCTTCAACGCACCTAATGACTACAGCCGTGAATATACTGGTTACTTTTACATTGAAGTTCCTTATCCGAGAAAAACAGAATTTCATCCATGAGGCAGCTCACTCGCCGAAATCTTTCCTAGTCTTTTCGCATTCTGCTGATCGAGCTGATCAGGCTGCGACTACAGTAAATTACTTTTTCTCTCCCTCAAGCCATCTTTATTACACAAAAGGGAAAAATACAGCTTTTCAACAAAAAGTTACAGCTCTACACGCCTACGTTCTAGAGCTATAGAGGAAAATATGACTGGCCGACTCCTCCTCTATATTTTAGAGTATGTACATTCACACGTTGAATGGATGCTGCAACAAAAGGACACCCAACTGTGAAATCTGTTTTTACAAAAATACTACCAGGAGTGTGCTTCAGACAGCGACTGACAGTTCGTGATGGTTTACTTAAATAAAGGAGATGGTAAATCTCGTTATTCGAAGTATTGGAGCTTCCCTTTCTGTTAGGGTTTCAATTCATTGCCCTCTCGAGTTCCATAAGAAGTCCTTGAAGGACTTCACACCCTGGTCCTTGGAAGCCGTGATATTCCTCCACTCTCCTCTCGGCAAATTCAGGATGCCTCCTTCCAGTCTCCGCTCGCTCCATACCCAGCCGATTGAGTTGCTGAAGTCGGTCACGTGCTCCCTTTATATCTATCCCCAGTTGAAGATCTTCCGCTATTTTCAATGCCTCAGACACTGAATGGGTGGCTGTGCGTGGAAACAAGAAAACAGACATAAAAAGAAAAGAAAAAGAAAACAAATATCGCAGAAATAAACTGATCACAGCTCTTTATTTTCTGTTGTTCTTATCTTTAAACTCGGTAGTATACATGGGCACTCTTGTACACAACCAATCAGAGAAGATAATTTTGTACCACTTGGTACAAATGAACCATATGATTATTTCATTTGTACAATGTATTTTTATGTATATAGGAGAAAATAAACGAGTAACATAAATCCCTTAAGAGGATTGCAGGTTGGCCCCAGTATCACAGCAAATGAAGAAGTAAGTCTTTGCTATGAATGCAATAACACTTGACAACTCACTACAACATTCTATAAGGAAAGTTTAAGTTTGGGTCTCTTTTAATCTTCAAGTTCTTAAATTGTGATGCATCCTCAAAAATTAACATTTATTTTGTAATCTTCTGTAAGCAATAACATTCTCCCATATTCTTCCATAGACAGTATTATACAGTAACGGTGTCTTTCATAATTAGTTTCCATAATTACCATTGAATTGATATCATGTGATGTATGTATGTCAAGAGCACAAAACTCTCAACTTTGCACAAACCTTCTTCATAATGTCCTTTCCTTGTTAGCAGATCACCATAAGCATTAAAAAACCCTGCCCTATCTCTCATAGGACAATTGGGAAGAAACTCCCTCATGAACTGTTCAGCAAACTCCTCGGCTCGTGTTAAAGCCTTATGGGACACATCTGTTTGCAAGTTGGTGGCTTTATCTTTTGTTGAGCAAAGGTAGTAGAGTATTGCCCTGATAAGAGCTCTTCTAGGACTCCTGGCTATCCTGCTTTGATTTCCCTCAAGTTGGTGTCTGTAGTGCTGTATGACATCCTTCAAGGCTTTCTTCAACTTTTTTTCTTCTGATGTGTTGATTCCCACAACATCTGCCTTCTCGCACAACAAAGCAGCAAACCTTGTGCGGTTGATTGAAGTCTCCACACCAGGAACAACTGCCTGTAACAGCTGAAAGTAACAAAAATAAAAAGTCTGCAAAACTCAAGCCTTCCCCCTCCTTCCAGCTTTCTTTGGGTAGCAACAGGACTCTGAATTACAATAAAATAATGTAAAAAGTGGCCTTAGCATGGCTTAAAATAGGCCCTTGGTATTTATGAGGAATCAAAAGCATTGAGCACCTGACTCCTAAGACTGACTAGCATCTAATTTCTCAATATCAATCCTGACTCACACATTAAGGTTGCAAGATTAAAGGAAACAGTCACCAAGTAGAGAAGCTCTTCATTGTCAAACAATTTCTCCTTGTCAGCACAAATGGATAGAGAACTGTAAGGAGAATATGCATACTGATGCTGGGGTGTAAAGGTCTCACACTGTAAAAGATACCATGAAACAGAGGAGTTACAACACACCTCAGTAGAGGAATCCAATAGTTCTTCTGCTTTCACAAACTCTTTTTCCATCTTGTAGGCCCCAGAGACAACACTTTTTGCTCTTCCAACAAGGGCATTATAGTTTGTTGAATGGTTCCTGTTTGCCTGAATACAGACATGTTCACCTACACGCTTGCAACCCTCAAGATCTTCCATCTGATAGCAAATGAGACACTCCTGAAAAATAAATTAAAATTCAACCACATGAGTATTTTAAATATACCATTGTATTTTCTCAAATAAGCGCCCAAGTGTTTATTTAGTAGAGGGAGGAGGGCATTTGTTATTCTTCTGCTCTGATTCTGCTGTAATACAATCTAAAAAGTTATTTTAAGTACCATTTAAAAAGGTGTGTGTGGGGGGGACTTATCAGAGTGGGGCCCTAGTTTGACTTTGTGGCCTAGGGGGGTGGGCACTAGATTGGGTAAGGAACGCTTTTTTTTAGGTATTTTACAGTATTTGTTGAAACAGGGTTTTTGCACTCTTTCAGGAACCCAATTCAAGGACTTTCAAGGAGCGTGGGAACCCTGTTGAAAAGAATTGAGATGATTCTGTGCAGACCTGTGTTTCATACACTGTTGGTAAACTGTCAACAAGCTGACCCATACATATACAAAAATACAGCCAAAATAATCTGGTTTCTTCCTCACCAGAGATTAACAGTGACCTTGGCATTTCATGCATAAGACATGGGACACAATCCAACACAAGGTTTAAACGAAAGACAGGTAACGCTGAGGGGTCAAAACATTAAAATTTCTGTCCGTCACTTAAGTGTCTCAAAGGGTGCAGCTGTGAGTAAAGTAATTAAAATTTACTGTTACTGTTTAATACCTCTAACTGCACAGCAAGAAGCAAATCCTGAAATTTTGCCTCCACATGATTGGATGTTTGTGTGTGCTGGATGAGACGGAGCTGATCTTGTCTGAAGCATCCAATTGCACCTGAATATAATTGAAAAATAAAATATTCATTTCTATTCAACTAATAGGGTAGAAAATTCCCATTCACCTCTTTATATTTTAATTCAATGAATGTTGTGTGCACTTTACAAAGAGTGTTACATCTCCTTTGATATCCACCTAGTTTGTCATCAAAAACACTTCAGAAATCATTACCAACATGAAGGTAACATTGATGAGAAAAAATTGATTGTACAAGTAAAAACATTTCTTGAAATATATGAACATACAGTATTGTTTTTTCCAGAGGAATCTTAGCAACTTTTTTGTTTGGCTTGTTTGTTGAAAGATTCATTAATAGGTTAAGCACTACACTAGAGCTACATGTATACTAGTCAAACGTTGTCAGAAAAATTAATCTGGGGCGCAAGTTTCTAAGGAAACCGTAGTGCTGCATAGTTGGGGTATTACAAGATAATGTGATTTTACCAACGGAGTTTATGATTTAAACTGGCCAC
The DNA here is from genome assembly GCF_964205215.1 of Stylophora pistillata. NCBI lineage: Eukaryota > Metazoa > Cnidaria > Anthozoa > Scleractinia > Pocilloporidae > Stylophora > Stylophora pistillata. Next base: position 643,029 of record NC_142519.1, read on the forward strand.
CATAAAGAGTTCCTAAAGTTGATGTTTTGAACATCAGCCCTTTGTCACTTGCTCTAATGCTCAAAATGTCAGCAGAAGAAACTCTTTGTGGTAGCCAATTAACATTGTTTATCAACTCAGTTGATCATAAAATCAAATTACTCTGTAGGATCAATGTAGCCTGTTTAAAATTCCTCTCCTTTCTGGCTTCTTTCTTTTCCTATATTCAATCATGCAAGTGATTATTTTGACCCTTTAATCCTGGTGAGATTACAAAACATTCAAATCTTAACATATGCATTCATGTGTAATGATGGATTCACCACAATCATTATCATGGAATTTATCAACAGCTTGTCAATAAATTGTTGCAAATTCCCTATAAACGATCTTAAATTCTTTTGGTGATATCAATTCAAACTAATAGCAGACAGAGTAAATAAACTTCTAGTGAGGATCAGCTCAGCACAAAACATAATTATAATAAGACTAGGCAAAAAATGAATTCAGTGAATGACACAGGTATACTCAGAAAAAAAAAACTCTGAGTGCTACTTAAAGGGGTTGAACCAGGCTTCAACCTTCTGAATGGTACTTTACATGTTCTACCACTGGGCTATGGAAGACTTGTGGTGGGCTAGACCATTTAAATAACTCCATAGAGTCAAACTTCCTGCATACTGCTGACAATATTGTTGACGATTTTTTTAATTCCCTTTAATGACTTTTGGGTACACATACATTAGATAAGAGAAGGAATTGGCATTTCTGAAAATTTACCATTTTCCACCAATTCTTGAAAGTATGAGACAATCTTTTGTGCTTCAGGGATTCCAAGAATGCCTAAAAAAAAAAGAAATATCCATTAGATCAAAATTGAATCAGATATCCCATCGGCAGCCAACTGAAAGTTTTTTTTCACATGAACCCTTTATACCCTAATTTCAGCAAGAATATTATCCATAACGTTCTCTACATGCATACATTTCCTCAGGTGCTGGTAATTGTGAAGAAGAGCTCCCCAAAAAACCTGTCGGCCGACTGTCGGCCGACTGTCGGCCGACTGTCGGCCGACAGTTGACCGACAGGCGGCCGACAGTCTACCGACAGGTTAAGAAAAAAGAAAAATTGTGTAAAAAACGAACAGTTAACGTGACATAACAATCCGTAATGGTGATGTATGACTCGACAGACTTCACCTACTTACCGATCGACGGCAAAGTTGGTAGTATGTAAAGAAACGTTTCTTCCAAAATGTTATCAGATGCGTATAGGATATATCACTTGCGTAATTTACAACACACCAGACAATCTAAGAATCGCATAGGAAGATAATTTAATCGAAAACTCGGCCAAAAACTCTGAAAACCATAAGCTACGTATCAATACAAACACTTTCGTTCCAATCGCCCAACAATGCAACGCGGCCTCTTATGGTATGTTAAGTATGTATGTATGTATTTGTTGCTAGCATCGTAATCTATCTTGCAGGTTTGGGATGAATTGCTATTTCCAATTTCAAGTTTAATAAATGATACAACTGTGAATCTTTTTATTTCCAATTTCAAGTTTAATAAATGATACAACTGTGAATCTTTTTACTCGTTATGTTAAGTAATAAAATACTATACGTAACAATTCGATAATTAGACTTGGATGCGTGATGCGATAATTGATTTAGGAGCGCGCCGCTAATCTAATGTTGAACAATACACATGTTGGTTCTTGAAAGTCAATTGTCAACGTATTAAACATGTTGGATGTTGTATCAAGCGAGGCACGATTCTACGAGTGAAATATCGGATCACTCAACGTTTCTGGTAAACCAGACCAAAAACTCTTGATCTAAAACGACCACGATACCTCGTTTTGCCACTCTGCGACAAACGCAAATTAAAAAATTAATAATTTAAACCCATATGCTTTTGTAACGGCAAACTTAGAATCCCTAACATTGTGTGATCGTTTCACGGACAAGCTACCGACAAGGTACCGACAGGTTACCGACACATTACCAACAGTCGGCCGACTGTCGGCCGACTGGCGGCCGACAGGTAGCCTATATTTCAGGCAAAACCTGTCGGCCGACAGACGACCAACTGTCGGCCGACTGTCGGCCGACAGTCGGCCGACAGACGACCAACTGTCGGCCGACAGTCGGCCGACAGTTGGTCGTCTGTCGGCCGACTGTCGGCCGACAGGTTTTTTGGGGAGCTCTTCTTCACAATTACCCAGGTGCTGATGAGGACGATTTGTTTAAAAATAAGAGCTTCTTTAGTTTGTGATCATTTCCTCTATTCATGTGACCTTTATGTGTGATGTTGTAAGGAGAAATTAGATGCTGGTCACTCTTAAAGATAAAATGGTTAAGCGAGTCCTCCAAAATAACTTACTGCATGGGTTACTCTGACCCCTTAAGCTACTGAACCCTCACCGTGATTTTGACAATGCACTTTTATTGCTATGCACACGAATTTAATTATTTTTTGGCAAATGTACACAAAGAGTACACAGTACATGACACATTTTACATGTAATTTAAAGCCATAATTCACAAATAGAATCATGTACATGAACAATGACTACAGTCAAACCTCGATTATCTGAACCTCGATTATCCGGACTATTCGATTATCCGGACTCTCGGTTATCCGAACTATTTATCGAGGTCCTGACGAGTCCACATAATCGAGGAAAGTAATTGAAGGAAAATTCATTGCTTGACGAGGGATTTATTCAATCCCATTAAATTGCCTGCCAAAACTGATATTGCCCAAATCACAAAGCAATGAAAGCAACATCAGTTTTCAGGTACAATTCAATGTGGAATTCACAATCAAGTAATGGATTATCCTTGAATTGTTTAATTGAATCAAAATAAGAAAAAAGGGAAACTGGATTAGCTATAGTCTTTATGTATAAGTAGATGCAAAACAATTTTCACTTAGCCTCGTTTTCAACTCACAATTCCATGCAAAATACCTTGCTTCATTAACCAACCAAAATATGAAATTTTATTTAATGATGCAATTCTATGAAACACACCATCCTGAACAAAAGATATTCAGATGCAGTTGAACAGACAGACAAAACAAAACCATACCAACTAGTTGCTTTTTGGGAATGGGCAATTCCAATGATGGCAGAGAGTGGCCCTCCCAATAATCCAACAAGTTTGTTTGTTGATAATGGGTCAAGATGGGTAAAGAAATTGCATCTAGCATTTCTCCAGTTAATGCTCTGAACTTAAGGAAAATGTGGTAAGCAGTAGGAATATTAGCTGGAAGGAGAAACGTGAACTTTCCAGCACAGGATGGCAGCTCATTCCCATTACAGGCTATGGCCATAGTTTCTGCCAAATGCTTGCAACCAACTGGTTTCACTTCTGCTTCAATCACACCTCGTCCCTCATTCTGCAAAATGACCACAAAAGGAGGTTTATAAGTTGAACTGCACCAGAAAATAAAAGTAACTACCTCTTGATGGTTTAACCAGTCAAAAAGAGTCACAAAGTATTGATCAGAAGTTCATTTGGCCAGCAGCAGCTTCTTATAATTATTTTTAGTGTACATTAAGAGAATGACTTCCCATTATCTGCAAGGCCCTGTATTATTAAATACAAACTTCAAATAAAGTCCTTTGTCCTTTCTTCCTCTAATTATAACAAATGTGTTCCATGATTTGCAATACACTAAACAAAACAAAACAGAAGCCCAGAAAAGTAGAATTTTATGCATATCATTACCAAAAAAGATAACCTTGAAGTATACTTTAAGTATACTACAAGTATACTGCATCAATAATAGTTGTACTGCAATCATACTTCAATAATACTTCAATATTACTGCACTTACTATTAATAATAAATACAACTCCAGTTCCATTTTTGAAGTACACTTTAAGTACCCAGTATACCACTCAAGTTAAAATCACTTTCTTTATTGTTGATGTAGGGTACAAGTATACTTTAAATTAATGTCTCGCACAAACGTAAATCATGTTCAGGTCTGATTAAGTAAGAAATGACTACACTGAAAAGTCACTTATGCTTCAGTTGATAATGATCATAATTACTTTAAATGTCTCACACAAGTGTAAATCATGTTCAGGTCTGATTGAGTAGGAAATAACTATACTGGAAAGGTACTTCAGTTGATAAATAGTGGTGTTTGTTCATATGTCTGTTTCCTAATTGTCCTGGCAGGTATATTATTTTGTTTGTTGTCCCCTTCTTCATTTTGATGTCCTTTTATATATGAAAGGGGTATGCCTTGGTGTGTCCTCTTTCACTATTTTTCACAGTTTCACCAGGGTGAAGGCAATATGGGCATCCATATGTTCCATTGAATTGTGACATATTTTGAAACAAACACTTTGCAGAGGTGTCAATACTTCCGCACAAAATAATACAATGCTTGATCCTTAAAGTGAAAGATAACATCCCAGATAGAGAGGTAGGTAAATAGAATTATCATCAGATGATTCACTGCTGTTGCCACTCTCTTCATTAAAATTAATATATTTCGGTTCAGGCAGCTGAAATCCTCTGAAAAAAAAGATGAGGTTGAGCTACTGGGAACTGCTTCTGTCCTTTGGGAACTTGTGCAACGGAAATGAATGTGACTTTTTGTTAGGTTTCTATCCTCTGGATAACTCTCCTCTCTCTCACTCATTAATTTGGCTTCTTGCTCCATCTATATTTTGTAGTTCTCGGAACATTACTTGTGGAAGAATTGGATAAATATTGACCTCTGATGTTCTCACTGTCATTGGTTGTGTTCACTCATTCAATTGCTGACCTGAATGACCCCAGTGACTTTTACATGACCCACATGCTCCGATGATGATGTGACCCACAATGGCTCTTCACCAGATGCTCTGCAAAGAGCATGTTTATCAAAGGTCAAGTTGGCCCATTGCCTCACTGTCATTCAATTACAGTATGTGCTTATATATTTATCATTACTTAACCATGTCAAAGGAAGGTAATAACAATTCTAGAAGATTGAACAAGGCTCCCAAATGATTGGAGGATCAAGGTTTGTGATCTTTTGTGTTAAGTCTGAATTAGTATCCTTTATTCTTAATCAGTGAATCGAAGCACGTCGGAATGTGTATGCCTAAATTATTGCACTTAAATCGTCACGGTAGTTTGAAATTCGTTATTTACCCTACGAAAAGGATTTTTATAGCTTAAATTCAAATACTTGTAACTATTAATCCTTGGGTTCATAACTTAAGATGCCTTCACCATGAACAAAAGAGATCGAAGCATAGCGATCGTTCACCAGTTGATTTTGTCTTAATTTCATTTTTTGCGAAATATATTCCAGAAACAGGTTGCAGGTCTTTTGAAATTGATTGTTGTGGCCCAAAGCATCTCCCAAATTGCATTCACAATGCGAAAATGAGATATATTTAGTTTTCTTGTGGTTGACTTGAAATGTCTATTTGTGGATTTTGCGCTCAATTTCGAATTCCGGCCACATCATTGATGATAAGAGAGATGGTCCAGAGACCACAAAACGTGAAAATGAATACTAACATTACCTCTCAATTTGTCTGTACATGGTTTCATGTCAAAGTTAGGGCATTATATTTTTTCAATTAGGAGCACATATTTGAAATGAAACTTTCTCTTCATACTATTTAATTCTCCTTTTAATGTGTAATTTGTTTCTTTCCTGCTAGTAGTGGCACTACTACTTGGTTCAGTTTGTAGATGATGGTATTCTAGACATCAAAACTGACAACGACTTCAGAAACAAGGGAAGATGGCCTTAAAGAGGCACAGTATGGGGATGCCTTCTACTTGTGCACAATTACTTTAAAAGTGGTGAGTCCGAGCACATTTTTTTGTCATCTTGTGCGAGTACAGAGCTAAGTTGTTTGATTTTCTATGCAAATCTGAAAAAATTATGTGACAAGGGAAAGTCAGTCAGATGTAAGGTTAAAATGATAAAGTCAATAAAATGATGAGTCAAATGCTAAGAATATACGAGAATCATATATTTGAACTGCGGTTACAGAAATGCATCTATGAGAATGATCTACGCAGTGAGCAACACTATTTACGCAATAGTGAAATTAGGACCTGGAAAAAAAAAATTGAAAAAAATTCAGGCCTGTACGGGATTCAAACCCATGACCTCTGTGATGCCATTGCAGTGCACTACCAACTGAGCTAACAAGCCAACTGATAGAGCACTGCACTGGCATCACAGACGTCATGAGTTCAAATCCCGTACAGGCCTGAATTTTTTTTTTTCAGGTCTTAATTTCACTATTACTTAAATAGTGTTACTCACTGCGAAGATTGTTCTCATATGCATTTCTGTAACCGCAGTTCAAATATATGATTCTCATATATTGTTAGCATTTGACTCATCATTTTATGGGTATTACGAATCACCATCATGACTAGCTCTCAGTTGGCTTGTTAGCTTAGTTGGTAGAGCACGGCACTGGCATTGCAGAGGTCATGGGTTCGAATCCTGTACAGGCCTGAATTTTTTTCAGGTCTTAATTTCACTATTTCTTAAATAGTGTTGCTCACTGCGAAGATCGTTCTCATATGCGTTCGTGTATCTTATTTGCAGCATAATTTGATTACAGAAATAGTATAATAAAAGTGTACTTAATTTCGGTAAGGGATCACTACAATGAAAATAATATGTCAGCCATCAAATGATGACAATTTGGCAAAGCATACAGTTCTACTGTTCTGGATTTTTTAACCTAAACAAAAAAAATATTCACTAAGAATTGAACAATTTGGCATGATATGAGATAAACAGTGATTTAGAAACCACACATGACCAGAAATATTGCAACCTGAGACAAAATCATTATGCTTAGAACATTGACAGGACACCATGTTAAATTTGTCACATGATCGTAAATAGCCTTAAAAATTTTGGTTGTGAAAAACTGATTTTCACTAGCTATCAAAACCAACTACCCTGAAAGGAAGTTCAATGCATTTATCCTCCAGTTATCCAGGCCAACTATATGGTTTTATTACTCTACTACTACCTTTATTAGACAATTTACATGTACTGCAAATGGCAATGTACAGACCACTTTGAATTGTCCAGTTCCATCAGCCTCAAGATAGCAATCAACCAGCTCCTGATTATCATTTCTCAGTGAAACCACGAGTTGGATTTGAACAAATGGACCAGGCAAAAGAGGTGATACTTCAGATGAAAGAAGACACAATGAATCTTCGGGCAAGGAAACATCAATATGTGCAATATGATGACGGCAAGCTTTTAAAATTTCAAGCTTGCATGTTGCCATTTCTAAGCTGTAACAACCAAGAGGCCAAGATCCTGCAAATGGGAGAGCAGTAGTATTGCAAAAAAACATTCAAAACTGATAAATATCATTCATCTAACATAAAAACTGTTCTTTGATGAGAAATTTCTTTAGAATGCAATTGTCTGCTTCAGTCTTGTCAGTCTTGATTCAACAAGAACATGTAAGATAAATTTAAAACCAGATTGCTTTACTACTCTTAAACAGATTTCAGTTGACAATACATTGGGTAAACTTTGGAAAAATATGAAACAAATTACATCTATTCCACTGATGCCAAAACTGAAAAAAGTTAAGTCACCAGAAGTATTGCCAATTACTGACTTAATAATCATTTTAAAGCAAGCGCACCAGCTTTCTAAAGTGACAACTGATAAGGTTAACAACAGAATATTCCACTGACTAACCTAATAATTTTTTACCTGCAAATCATGTCGCCTTCCGTAAAATTGAAATATATAATTTTTAAGCATGTTCAATGGATTTTCAGTGAGCGTAATTTACTTCATACTTTCCTGTTTCTTCAACCTTAACAAACGGATCTTACACTTCTCCAGACAACCTGGTTATGACTTCGCATTTCAAACGAAGGTGGTCTTACATGCAACGTAATCGTTTCAGCTGAAATTTTGTTATTATAATTATTATTATCTTGACGTCCAAACCTGCCCTAATGCAGCAATAATATCTGATATTCATAACTGCAAAATGTTTTCAGCACGAAAAAATTGCGTAATTCAAACAGACGAAAGCGAAATTAAAACAAAGCTCGATATTTTCTACACGATTGCAAAAAAATAAATACTGCAGGCGACTCTCCGCGAGATTTGCATGCAAACAACAACATCATCTCATCGAACTCCGAAATCTTTCACGTACCTTTGAAACTTTCTTGCCTTTGCATCTTAGCGTTTAGCAGCTGTTAGTCAGGAAAGATCTACAGGCATGGATAATTTGTAATTCTCGATAATAATATTCCTGCGCACGAGGATCTGTTCCGTCGTGAATCGATCATAGTAAAACGATGTTTACGTTCCCATTGACTGAGAAATTTATCCGTGATGCACTTGAGTCTTCCATAATGACGCAAGGGAAAGCCCCTCCAATTTGCGATAGGTTAACGAGGTAACTTCAAAATTACTTCGCCAAGTTTCCCGCCCTATCCTTTGTCTGGCCAATTTCATCTTGCAGATGATATCCAAAAGCTTCTAAAGCCACTAACGTTATTATTCCTAACTCAAGTTTGAAACATTGGTTAGATATTCACTGGGTCAATAGTGTACTGCATGTAACATTTCGATTCCTTCGATACATTGCGGTGAATTGACAAGGAAGCAAGTCGACCCTCCCGGTCGTTCGCCATTTTGGAAATACACTCTCCGAAGTCCTGGGTAGAAGTAAGAAAACCAATCAGGTGGCATTATAGTCAAGGATTTTGACCAATAAGCATACAATGAGACATCGGTAGACAACCAATCGGAAGGGTATGTACAACGCACTTTGTTTCGTGGTCACTGCGTTGTTTGATACAACTTCCGTCTACAATTTCATCGCGCGTCACGTCGTTTTAACCATGATAGGTTTAATATTCACCACACAAGATCGAAGTTCTTTCACTCGTGTCTAAGTTGTCCCTGACTCGCTTGCCTGTAATATTTAACGAAACTCCAACATCTGCGGTGGTAATGACGGTATTGATATACCAGTCTCCTCATTCATTGAAACAAAGAGGTCTTGTTCTCAAATCGTTTGGTTAAAAAGTCGGAGCAATTGCAGAATACCCGGCCACCTCATTTACCCGTGTCGGGAGGCTTTGAAGAACGAAGCATAACACAATAGAGGCTATTCAGTCTCAGGATCCAGATTAATTTAGCTAAGATTATTTTACAGACCCACACTGCGGTACCTTAGCCCCAAAGGTAATGGTTTCTTTATTCAAGGCTCTATGTATATGGAAGTATGGGGATTTGTGGAAATCAGCCAAATATGTACCAACAGTGTATTCTCACGAAGTATACACCACTATTCACCTCTACTTTGGTGAATGATGGTTATTTAATAATTTGTTACAGCTCTATTGGGTCAATAAGCAAACTTTCAAGTTGTTTTTCTGCCGATAATAGTCTGATACTTAGGTGACATCTCATGCACACATCGACTGAATTGGAGGACTGGACGGGAAAATATTCGGCTCGAGGTCGTAACGTAGACTTCGCGCGGCACGGTCCATGCCTCATGTCTGGGAGCCAAATACTCTCCTGTTTGGCCCGACTAAACTCAGTCAATAAGCATTTTATCATAAATTTCAACTGATTCTAGATAGGACACGGTAGAAGGGCACATGCAGACATGAGCACAAAAAATTCTGCAATAGGTGGTTTGCAACCAATCTCTGGAGACACAGGTAACAACGGTGAAAGGAACAAATGCTGGTGGACGAACAAACGAAGCTAAAGAGATATCTCTTGTTATGTCTACCAACATGGCGGCGATGACGTAACGTGCAAACCACCTATTAAAACCTTTCCTTTATTTTTTTTTTTCAAGTCAGAACAAGAACCCCCTAATTCCTTGAAAACTATGCCATTATTTTTTCTCATTTCTGTTTTCCTATTGGTTTTTGCAACAAAGCTATGCATGGGAAGCAGAACCAAATGGCCTTTTTCTGGACTGGCTTACATCAACCCATTCAGCCCTGCACATTTCACTATGGTTTTCTACTGGATTGCCTGAGAGGGGCCTGGTCATATGATAAACACATTTATTTATAAATTTGCAACTGAGATTTTCATATTTTTGGTACAATTTGCTTAGTGCAAAATGGGTTGAATTGAAAAACAGAAGCAATCATTTACAGTAGTTCTTACAGTGAAATGAAATAAGTCAATATGATGAACTCCAGATAGTGGAAAAATAATCCTTGTAGGTGAGATGCATTTGAAAAGATTGACAAGAAAAGCCTGGAAAATCTCAATTCAGCTGGGATTGAAACCCGTGCCTCCTTCCTGCCTCATGGATACTAGTTGAAGATAGAGCTATCAGCACTGTCTTGTCAGCTTTAACTTTGAGTGCTACCTAGAAAGTGTGGCATAATTTTTTTTACATGGATTGTATTTTTACCCTGACTCATAACAAAGTACATTTTATTTCAATTTTGTAAAGAACAGTTTCAAAGTTGAGCAGAATAAGAAATTAATTTTAAGGAACAATGTACCTGTAACATGTACCATAATTTATGTATATTCTTTGTACATAAGTATTCCTGGGCTTAGTAGACATGGGTAGTTTTGTTTTATCAATGTAAATTGGCCATCATAAAGTTTCAAAGCTGACATTTTTAAGGTTGGCCTTTGAGAGAGCAAGTGGAGGAATTGTGGGTTGTGTGAGTGTTAATATTTATCTACAAAACAAAATTACCTTTTCATACTCCCCCATTGTCACAGCACCACATTTTCTTTACAAACTTACCCTCTTTATTCATGTGTAGACATAGGTTGAATTGCATAAGGGCAAAATTATTTACCATCTATGTCATTTGCACATACATATTTATATTTTGGTTAAACTGTCTGCACTTTTAGTTCAATTTTCAAACATATTGCTGTTTGATTTAAGAAAAGTGTAGTCAGGTTGAAATTCTGTGACTGAATGTCCAACTTGTCTTGTTTTTAAAGAATAAAATCATACAAATATAATTAAAATCAAAAGGTCGAGACAGCAGAAAGTAAATCATTATCCAATGCTTTCAATAAGATTTGAAATAGGTGGCTACCTCGGTACAACACCCGCCGGAAAGAGACTTGATTGCGACTTAGCGTGGTGACTGTGACTTGAGCGCGGTGAAATATACCCGGCGATTCACAACAGAATACCCGCCGGAGCTCCGGCGGGTGCCGGGTCTTATTGAAAGCACTGCAATATCTTCAAGAAGAGTACGACATTTTTTAATCTTGAAGACATGTTTCAATGTTACGAACATCATCTTCAGTTACAGAATATTTGAAATACTGTTAGGACTATATAACCAGGCGAAACATGCATAATTAATTATGATTAAGTAACAAAAATTACATATTTGAGTAACAAAGTGTGGAAAGAATACAAAGCCTAAAGCGTAAGCGTCATGTTGATGTGATGAACTTGTTGGTTTAAATTAGGCTTTTCCCAGTTTATGTGCATAGCCTCCTTAAGTTTACCGTACTTATTCGCCTATAAGCCGATCTCGGCTATAAGCCGAGACCCTAAACTTCTTCATGTCAGCAGCTGTTGCATTGAAATAAAAAATAAACACAAAACATTCGGCTATAAGCTGAGACCTAATAATTGCAAAGTACTCCACGCGTGTCGTTAACTGAGATGAATTAACCTAAACCGAAAACAAAAGGAGCTTCCCTCTCGGGAAACATGTAACCAAAAAGTAGGTTATTTACTCAGTTGTTATTGGTCGTTTAATTGAAAGTAACAACAAATCACAGATAAGTTGAATTTAATGTGTAAATAAATAGAACCATGCGTGACATAACAAAACATTCACCTGAGTTCAGAATCCTGTCTCAAACAATCGCTCTCTTTCAAAGTTATCGTAATCGATCATCATGCCGAAAGTTCGTCGTTCTTCATACAACTTAGCGTTCAAACTAAAAGTCGTTGCTGAAGCAGAGGCCGTCGAGAACAACTCCTACATCGCGAGAGATTACGGAATCAGTGAATCGATGGTGCGTCTCTGGCGAAAAGATCAAGCGAAGCTGTTTTATGGTGAGCTTAAAATGTCAGCAAAGCGAAAGACGATGGGCCGCTTTTCGCCAAAGTATCCTGAATTGGATCAAACACTACTGGACTGGTTTTCAGAGCAGGGGAGTCAAGGTAAGTCTTTCGCTTCTTTAAAACAATGAAAAGCTTCGATCAACTGATATCTGTCAGATCGTGTTGCAATGTTTACACAAACCGCGGGAATGACCGCTTCTCATTGGCCAGTTTGTCATGTCGTCAAAACAAGTCAAACAATTGATCTCTGTTATCTTTTACAGGAATTGCTGTAAGCGGATTAATTCTACGGCTAAAAGCGGAGGAGTTGAGCAGTGATCCAGACTTCAGAGTCTCACAAACCGCGGGAATGACCGCTTCTCATTGGCCAGTTTGTCATGTCGTCAAAACAAGTCAAACAATTGATCTCTGTTATCTTTTACAGGAATTGCTGTAAGCGGATTAATTCTACGGCTAAAAGCGGAGGAGTTGAGCAGTGATCCAGACTTCAGAGTCTCACTGGGTTGCGACCAGAGATGGAAAAAGCGCCATTCCATCAGCCTTCGCACTAGGACAACCCTGGCCCAGCGACTCCCACAAGATCTGGAAGAAAAGATCATCCAGTTCCATCGGTTCGTGATCGCACTTCGGCAGCGGTATGGCCATTCGCTCTGCAGGCTGTTCAAATATATAGCTGAAACTCCTATGCGATTCGAGCTTCCGTCGAGCAGAACCAACAATGATTTACATGTACCTACCTTTCGTGATCTCGGAAATTTGTGTTTGTTGATAATCGCTCGGCTTACAGTCGAATAAACATTGAATTTCGGATCTTGTTAAGCACCCGTAAATATTTTTTGGCGAAAATACTCGGCTATAAGCCGAACCCCCTTCCGTGGCGAGAATTTACCTGTTCTCAGTTTAATTTATTGGAAAAATCGCTCGGCTTATAGGCGAATAAATACGGTAAGTTTTAATTTAGTAGGGGCGGAATCAAGGATTTCAAAACAATCCGCAGAGCAAGATTGATGACAACTTTCTGAGTTTTGTAAATGTTTGAAGATATGTGAGGACTTGTCTGAAGAGAGATGTTCACGGACACGTGTGAAAAAATGATGACCAGTTTCGCTGATATTGCAAGCATTACAGCAAGCACAAGTAAATTTATAAACCACACGTGAACGAAGTTCTCTAGGGACAGAATCCTTCACTGAGAAAAGATTTCTTAATTTAAACATAGTAACCATTAATTCAATGTCAAGATCATTACAAAAACAACTAACAAGGCGACGTATTTTGTTTTGAGCTACAGTAGAAAAATGGCCTAAATAAGGTAACTTATAAAAGTATTGTTTACCCTGTGAAGTGATATTAGAGGAAGGAGGTGTTTGAGTGGTGCCATTTCGGTCGATGGCTGTGTTCAAGTATTGATAAACGCTTTTAAAATCGCTTTTAACAGTCTAAGTAAGTTCTTAGTGTTCTCCAATTCTCCAGTCTATGTAGTCTGTGGACTGTGTTCATGAATTATGAGAATAGAAGTCTTTATCATAGATGAAACATGACTGTTTTAAACTGTCAGACAAGTTTATCTAAGTAGCAAATAAATATGACTTTTGTGTAGCTATTACTTTGATGAATTGGCTGAATGATAAATTCAGCTCTAGCCGCTTTTAAAGAAAATTGAAATTTAAGAGGGGGTGATCTGCATTAAACAAATTTTAGAAAGTGTAAATTCAAAAGACTAGTTTGAATAGAGATCCTCAAACTTCTCACTCTGAGTGGTCTCAGCCCCACCACCAAGTGAAAAAAGAACTTCAATCTCATTCACAAAGAAGTAACACAGGCACTATGTACACATACAGGTTGCACACCTGCTAGTCCACCTTGCTCTTGCCACTCCTTTAGATCGTCTTCAAAATTTTGGTTGGCGCAGTAAAATGAAGATTCTTTCTTTGGTAACACATGAATAACATGGCGTCTTGAGATTGACTTTTGAACACCTGGATGTGATATATGGTCTCTTTGATGTCCAGGACAATTCTCTGATGGACAGGCAGGACCACAGTGAAACTTGACATGTGGAAAGTGCCCCCAACAGAGCCATTTGACCATGCCAAACACTTGACTCAACACAATTGAAGGATGCAAATTTTCTGCGTCACATCTGCCAATGTAAATGGTTCAATTAGAACTTTGCCATAAAACTGGCAGAAGTCATTTCATTTCATTTCCCAACCTTTGTACCACCTAAACAGAAATCTCATGCACTGTACTTTCATTTGTGAGAATTGAGTGAATTGACTTGGGCTGCCTAGCTTATCTCATGTATGGTGTATATTCTGGAGTGTTGTTGCATTTCAATCATCAGATTTTGATAACTTAATTTTGTTTTTGTTTTTGTGTTTGCTCTCAGTAAAGTAGATTTAAGACTGAAGATGATCCAAATAACACAATTTGAAAATCTGAATTGTCACTGCTGCGTAATTTGGCTTAATGAGCATCACATGGCAGAGGACATTCTAACCTTATGTTACAGGTCTGCTTTATGTCTTAGAGAAAAAATTTGTTAATGTGAGGATTATCACTGTAAATGGGTGTAATTTTCTTCAATGGTATCTGCATCATGTATGTCAGAGACAGCTGTGCTTTGATTCCTATTCATGACCAATACTCTTTGATTTTACAAACCTGAAGCTAAATGTCACTTCGATTATATCCTCCTCCTTAAGATACAGCAGCCTGTAGGACTGAGTGGGTGTCAGCCAAAACCTGCCAATATTCCTGCTTATTAAAGGCTGGCCCTTGAAGAAGGATTCCTTGTTAAGTTGGTGAGCACGTGATAAAAGACGGTGGAAAAGAGACTCTGGCAGAAATCTCTCAAAGAACACATACAGCCTCTTGTCTGTGGGATGATCAATCCAAACTGATTTGTTCCCTTCCACTGAAACTGGAAGCAGTGCAGGAACAAAATGTGTTACTGTTGCCTCGGTCATGTCATTGTCAACCATGTAAAATAAAGGACAAATAATGCCATACTCCTCAAGAAAGCCTGTCATTGCTACTTCATTTTCTTGGATTCTAGCAAGAATGTGCCTCAAGAGGGAATTTGTAAGCATTCCTTTGTTGTGTAGCAATGTCCAATCACGCCTGAATCCATGTTGTGAAAATAATTCATCATCTGTCCTTGGAGTGATCAGCTGAATTGTGATGTCAACTAGAAGTGATGGCTTCAGAAGAACCCACTTAGAAATCACTGAATTCTCACCTTTGTCAATGTAAATCACAAAGCCTTTTTTATGAAAATACTTCAAAGTTTCCTTGGACCAGTTGCTGCAAATAAAGTGACTAAATGAAGTTGGAAAATGCTCCAGGGATACACAGAACTTTGCTTTGTGATCCTCCCACAAATTAATGATTGCATCTTGAATTTTAATCCATGAAAATGGAACTGTGCATCCCAAAGTTGTTTGGTATTCCTCAGCTATGTGGATCAGTTTCCTTTGAAGATTTTTAATTCCTTGATCATGAATTCCATATTTGTTTTCAACAGGAAAATACATCAACTTATCTTCTTCATTCATCATCAGATCATCAGAAAAGGTTTGCCAAAGGCTCTGTTGCAGATGTTTATTCAAATCACCAAGGCAGGCCTTACTCATGTTTCCTCTGTGTGTACCAACAAGAAACATTGGTGTCTTTGTCGCTACTTTACCACGGATGGATTCCAACCAGAAACAAATTCTTTGGAGGTTTGCTTTTATATTTTGGAAATTGCCAGCAGTAAAATGTGTCAAGTCAAAGACAACAACATACATTGCTTGACTTCTGTAGAAGAGATGATGGTATGCAAAATGTTCTTTATAATCCCCTCCAAAGTCTAGAATGCTCAATGTGAGACTTGAAAACTTGGCATTGAGAGCCTGTCTTAATTCTTGGTAATTCAGTGTTACCTTTTGTACCAAGACATCATTGTAGCTACGAGTAACAAAGTTTGATTCAGAATTTGTATGGAAGATTCTTGCACAACAGGCACATCCTGCAAGCATTGCTACATACAAAAACATTGGAAAAGATGATCTCCAATTATACTGCGTATTTTCGAATATACAAATATATAAAATAGGGCTTACAATTCCCTCCATGAAATGACTTCCCTTACACAATGAACGAATGAACCAAAGAACTGATAGACCAAAACACAGCATAGTAGTGTAATGAAGAATTTCACAATAACTGAGAATAGACATATCTATCAACAATTCAGCACTGAGACCTAGACCAATACCGTTAATCAAAGATCCTATCGCATAAAAGTTTAATTCCGGAGAGAAAACTTGTCTGTAATTGTAGACTTTCACTTGTCCCGGAAGAGAACTTTTAAAAATAATATCACCCCGACGCCTCTGAATACGCCAACGTAACCACTTCTTCTCTAGGGGTACTAAGAAGTAATCAATACATTTGCCAGTGAGGGAACTAAGGTAAAAAAGGCGTAACATAGTTACCATAAATTTGTAATAAAGCAAATCTAAATGTTTACGTCCAATGCACGGTAACCCTGTACAGCAACAGTTAATACCTTTAAAAACACCGCCCGCTAAATGAGCAAACAGGAGACCTATTGCGAAATGAAGAGGGCATGGAGGCAGAATGCCAGGTAAAAGATTAATTTGTAGCACTATTAAAAGAATAACTGGATTCGTTAACTCCCATACTAGCACTGAAAAAAACAGATACAGCGACCAAATAAAAAAAGAAGATAGTTTTGATGTTACGTTTTCAAAAGCTACGTATCCTTCTGATGAAATTAGAGCTCTTACGGAACGAACAGCTTTTCCGAATCGAGCAAAATCTCCGAATTCGAGGCTTGTCTTTTGCCACTCCCGGTCTACCGAGTTTCTGTGGACTCCCAGCGTACTTGACTCTTCACTGTCAAACGGCTTTTTAGTGAGAGAGTTCACTAAGCTCGTTTTTCCAGCCCCGGAGTCACCCAGTATCAAACACTGGCCATTAAAAACAAACTGACTGTAGTCCTCTTCGTTTTGATGTTCACTTGGAAAATCAAGGTCTCTCAATAGCATATCGCATTTCTGTTTAGCGTCTGGTGAACCTTGATCAAGCTGCAGGTTCGACAACACTTCAGCAGCAGTTCTTGAAGTGTGGTCGTCAGTAATACGTAAATAAGTAATTGTCACAGCCATTTTAAAATTCTTGTTCGGGCAGAAGTGTGATCATGTTACACATCCGTACCCAACTGTAATATTAAGAAGCAGGACGAGACAAATATAAATGTCAACAGTTTTAATCAAGATGGCGGATCTATCTTCATGTGCTAGTCACGTGAGACGTATACATAATACACTGGGATACCATACTACACCTCCCCTTAAAGCTTTTACAGTAATCAAACAGACAATTATAAACGACATATCAAACAGTATACGGGTCTACTGTAAACAAAAGCAATGTTCAAATGTTCAACGTTCAAGTGTCCTGAATAAGTCTCTGCGGCGGTTTTACTACTCTCCCTGAGCGCGTCATGTGCACTTTCGGGGTGTCTGGTTCAGCTTTGTAGCAGCTCTCAGTAGGCCTGATCGCAGCTGTGGTCAGGTCTTTGCTGGTTGGCACTTTCGATTTTTTCCTCAGCATTTCTGTCTCAACGTTAGCTTCTGGTTGGGTGTCGGGTGTCTTTGTACAGGTATCTGCTGAAACTAGGGCTGCCCTGTTCCATCGAAGCTGTGTTCCCTTGTCTGTTTCAAATATGTAGGATCGTGGTGATGAAGATGCCGCTGGGACTCTTCCCATCCGATCTTGATCGCGAATCCAAACTTTCTCTCCGCTCTGAAGTTCTGGTAGGTCTTTTGCCTTGTATCTGCGGTCATGGTTGCTTTTCTGGTTGCTGCGGTAAAGTTCCTCTTTTGCATCTAGTTTTGCCAGGTCTTTCAGTCGTAAGTTTGGTTGTAGATTGTCAGGGAAGGTTGGTAACTGGGTGCGGAGTTGGCGGTTCATCAGAAGTTCGCATGGCGCCAGGCCATTGTGAAGAGGTGCTGTTCGGTATGCTAGAAAACCGAGATAGGGATCATCGTTCTTTTTCAGGATATCCTTGACAGTACGTACCGCTCTCTCTACTTCACCATTTCCTCTTGCGTACGTTGGCGAGCTAGTAATATGAGTGAACCCGTAAATACTTGCAAACAGTTGGAAGGATTTACAAGCAAACTGTGGGCCGTTATCGGACACCAGTAAGTCTGGAATTCCGTGAGTTGAAAATATTTCTTTCATGGCTTTGATTACTGACTCGGACAATTCACTGGGAAGTGCTTTAACTTCAGTCCACCTTGAGTAGTAGTCGACTACAATAAGATGTTTCTTTCCCTTTAGATCGAAGAGATCAGCGGCTAGTCTTTCCCATGGCCTGGATGGGAATGACGATGGCATCAGGGGCTCCTTGGGCACTGGTCTGTTCTTAGCGCACGTAAAACATTTCGTCACCATGTCTGTTATCGCTGTAGTAATCGCCGGCCACCACACAGACATCTTGCCTCGTGCTTGCGTCTTTGTTATCCCAAGGTGTCCTTGATGTAAGAGGTCAAGTATTTCCAGCCTCATTCCTGCTGGAATCACAATACGGTCATCATATAGTAGAATCTTGTCTATCACAGTTAAATGTTTCTTATTCTCCCAGTATGGACGGAGTATGGTAGAACTTGGCATGTAAGCCGGCCATCCTTCTAGGCAGTACTTCTTGATCATCCTGCATACTTCATCCTGGTCTTGGGCTTCACTGATATCTTGCAGCCGCTTAGGCGTTGCTGGAAGCCCTGCTACGATCTGTTGTGTGAAGCTTTCCACTTCCTCCACAAGATCTATGTTCTCATTTACATTCTTCTCGATAGGAGCGCGTGACAACGTGTCTGCGGTAATTTGTTCCTTGCCGGGTACATATACAACGTCGAGTTCGTACTTCATGAGACGCATTCTGAATCTTAAGATGCGTGGTGGCATTTTGGAGAGATCAGTTGAAGTGAAAAGGGGTACTAACGGCTTGTGGTCCGTTTCCACTGTAAACTTCATTCCGAGTACGTAGTCGGAAAACTTGTCACAAGCCCATGTCACAGCCAGGGCTTCTTTCTCAATGACTGCGTACCTTTTCTCAGTTTCTGAGAGGGATCTAGATGCATAGTACACCGGCTTCCTGGTACCGTCCTCTTGGAGCTGTAGAAGAACAGCTCCAAGTCCAAAGTTAGAGGCATCGCTTGAGATGACTGTAGGACGACTTGGGTCGTAGTGGGCAAGGTTTGTTGCAGATGTTAGTTCATTCTTGATTCCTTCAAATGACTGCTGTTGGGCTTTATCCCATTTCCACACGTTCTCTTTTTTTAGGAGTTGTCGTAGTGGTTCGTTGAGATTGGCCAAGTTTGGTATAAACTTTGCCATTTGATTGACCATTCCCATGAAGCGTTGGAGGTCGTTGACTTTCTGTGGGACTGGGAAATTGCGTATAGCTTCAGTTTTGGCCGGGTCTGGACGGATGCCTTGTTCGTCGATAATATGTCCCAGGAATTTTACAGAACGTTTAGAAAACTCACATTTCTCGTTGAGCGTCACTCCGGCTACCTGTAGCCGCTTAAGGACAGTTCTCAGTCGTTCATCATGCTCCGCTTGTGTTGCCGCGTGTACAAGGGTGTCATCAATATGGCATACGACTCCCTTGAGGTCCCCCAGGATACTAGTCATGGTGCGCTGGAAGACTTCCGGGGCTGAGGTGATCCCAAAGGGAAGACGATTAAAACAGTAACGACCGTATGGCGTGATGAAGGTTGTAAGTAGGCGGGACTCCTTGTCGAGAGGGAGTTGCCAAAACCCGCTGTTAGCGTCGAGTTTGCTAAAGACTCTACTTTTACTCAGCTTTGCTAGGCTTTCATCTACGGAATACATTGGATGGACCTCTCTCTTAACGCTTTTGTTGAGTTGGACTAGGTCTACGCAGATGCGAGCTTTTCCGTTTGGCTTGAGGACTGGGACTATCCCGGAGCACCATTCGGTTGGCTCTGTAACTGGGGAGATGACTCCTTCTTGAATCATCCTCTCTAATTCCTCCTTTACTTTAGGGAGTAATGGGTGGGGAACTCTTCTTGGTGTGTACAGGCACACTGGCTGGGCGTCAGGTTTAAGGGCAATACGGTATTCCGATGTCATCTTCCCGAGTCCGGTGAACAACTTTGGGAATTCCGTTCTAAAGTTACACACAATGGGCCCGAATAAAGGAGCTGCCATGCTTGAGAGCTGTTCTAGGGCAAAGTAGGTGTTACTATCTATTTTCAATCGGATATTTGAAACATAGGCATGCTACGCATGCAGGAGTTATTTTTTTGGAAGTGTAGGTTGAAATGGGACACTTAGTAACTGATTCTGGTGTCTGAATAATTGTTGGCAATAATAAACAGCATTGCCACCACGCTTCCAGCAGTTCCCTCCACAGCAGACCTCTCAAGTCTCACGATTTTCAGTTCAATCTCACGGTCTCACGACGAGACGGACAAATCTCACGATAAATAGAGGCGCAAGCTAAAAGGATAAATTTTTTGTATAATTTCATTTATGGCTTGCTAGAGGTGAGTTTTTTTGTGCCAATTCTGTGCAAATCCGTCACAAGTCAAGCTATTACCAGGTGATCTGTGACGTCATTGCGGGGGCCTGGGGAAAGAAATTTTAATGCCGTATCCCATTAACCAACGCGCGCACCAATTCAACCTGTTTTCATGGCGGCCGGTCGGCGTGATGCGAGGTCGATGTAGCTATCTACTTTCGCACTTTAACAAGTGAGAAGACTTGGCATGGGTAGTTTGAACAATGCAGCTACTGCCATAAAAAGAAACTCCGTGTCTACGTGGTTAAATACTTTGACAGCTTTTCGCGATGAACATTGCAGACAATCCAAGCTCGATGTACTCATGCATAAATTTGTATGAAGTTTGCTTTTTTATTTCATACTTATGTACTGGATCGGGCATTCGCTTTATCAACAGTAAATGTTATTCGTATTAAAGCTGCCTTGTTTCTGGGAATGGTGTGTTTTTGTTGATTTTATTTTTTATATGTGCTGATTTTAAAGAAGTTTTGATCGAGCCTTCGTTGCTCTCTCAAAGTCAGTTCCATTATCGCGCGCTTTTTGACGCGGGGATATTCAGCATTTAAAGTACTTTTAGACATGTATTGTTTCTTTTGCCGGGTAATTGTTTTTATTGTGATTTTTGTTGTTTGTTTGGATGTCTTGTCGAGCAAAGGAAAATGTGCTTCACGCCGAGTCAGTAATTCGACTTCATTGCCCATTTCAAAACTGTGGTAAATTTCAGAAAAACAAAAAGAATTTAAACGAACATCTTCGTCTTTATCCGGAGCACAAACTGGATGGCTTGACAACCTCTCGGAAACAGGTTTCATTAAGACAATGTGCAGAAAAATTACTAGACGACGAGAGTAATCCTTATACCAGGAAGCAAAGGGTCAATGAACTGCTGAACTGTCTGAACGATGAAGAACTTGTAGATTTAGTTTTACCAAAGATTGCCAAAATTATGTCACCTGTGGACTTTTTATTGCAAGGAACTGATGAAAATCATGATTTTCACAGCAAATTATGCAAGTTCAGAGATGAACTTTTCCTGCACTACCCAGAACTTTAGGCACTGTTTTCTCCAGAGCCCTCAACAAGCACTGGTTTCTATAACCAGAGGCAAGTGTTCACCGAAATAGTTCAAAAGAACAAACCTAATTCTTGCAACTGGCGTCTTGAAATTGACAATGGTTCTTTTTTCAAGGATGTTGTTATGCCTTGTGTTTTTAAAAAACAGCACTCGGCATTTTTGGAATTTTCTTGTGGAATTGTCGGGTCCCTTGCGATTGGACAAAAGGAAACACAAGATGCACTAAGAAACAAGTGGGGAAAAATTGGAAGTGGCCATTGGCATCAATTCAATTTTAAGTAAAGATGAGATTTTTGGTAATCTGAGTGACACCCACCAAGAATTAGTGAAACAAATTGGTCTGGAATTTAATGAATTTGGAGAAGTGGTTGTAGGCCATGTTGACATTGAAAAGTACATTTCATTGTTTCTTGCCCAACCTGGAACTCAGAGTGTAATAAATACACCCAGCAATTGTCTGATTCTAATGGATTACACAGATGGTTTTCCATGGCTTAAATGGTCTCATCATTTTACCGCAGAAACCAGTGTAAGAGTGAAACTAGTTGAGCCTTACAATTTACTCAGCACAGTTTTGACTGTTGCCTTTTGGTTGGGGAATGATAACTAGGAGACAACAAAAAAAATGTGGTCATCCTGTTTATAAACTGCTTTAAGAGCTAAAAACAATTAAACATCCACTGACTGGGCAACAAATGAAAATTATTAGTCTAAGACACACTTGTGGGGATGGTAAGGAAAGGAGGTTATCTACTGGCAGTTCATCTGCCAAATCTACTTATCTAATCCCAGAAGCTCCAGAGCACTAGAGCCAACTGGGTGACATGAAGATCATCTGTCCAGAACCAGTTTGGACAGTTTTAGATGCAGAGAGTTGGCAAAAAAAAATTCGAGAATGAACTATGAGGAAAAGCCCCCACGAAAGAAAAGCGCAGAGAGTTTGCAAAACAAAATCTTGGGAACACTGGGCGTAAAAATTTGAATGGTACAGCCTTTTTGGAGTACTACTCTGGTAATGCTCACCTTGGGTTTCAGTCACCTGAAACACTATGTGAATTGCAAAAATTGCAGCAGGTAAAATGTGCCTTTTTCAAACTAGTTCACATCAACAGTGATTGTATTGTGCCAGAAAATATCTATATCTCATCCACAGAAAGTTTTTTTGGTTTAACACACCTAGCCACCAGGAAGTTGTCTTTAGCTTTACTTTCCTTGCAACAATAGAGGTAGGGGTCTGTAGGGTGATTATGGATATTTCTACAAAATGTGGAGCTCTGTAAAATATTGATATCTCCCCCATGGAAGGGATTTTTTATAAGCACCCCCACCCTCCAGAAATTCTGAAAAATCTCCCAATATTTTTTTATAGTTTTTGGTCTTTGAGAATGAGACCCCCAGGAATTTTCATTTGCCTTCTGTGGAGGGGGGGGGGGGGGGAAGGATAATGGCTAGTTACTGGAACTACACAATAAGAATAACAAAACAAAATGTGTATAGCGACATGTTCAAAAATTATCAAAGTTCTTTTAAAATTAGGAAATAACATGTATGCCTATCACAAGTTTGTGCCCTTTCACTAAAAACCTGTAAAATTATAATCTACATTTTACATAAATTGGGTATAGTATATAACCCAACTGATACTTCAAACAACAAACATATGAAATACATATATATATGAACTGCGGTTATGAAACGTATATGTGCACGATCCTTCGCAGTAAAGCACTATTTAAGCAATAGTGAAAATCAGACCTGAAAAAAATTCAGGCCTGTACGGGATTCGAACCACTGACCTCTGCGATACTAGTGCAGCGCTCTACCAATTGAGCTAACAAGCCAACTGGGAGCAGGCCATCAAATTAATTCGAAATAAACCCGTAGATGATAAATCAAACAACAAACATATGAAATACATATATATGAACTGCGGTTATGAAACGTATATGTGCACGATCCTTCGCACTAAAGCACTATTTAAGCAATAGTGAAAATCAGACCTGAAAAAAAATTCGTACAGGCCTGAATTTTTTTCAGGTCTGATTTTCACTATTGCTTAAATAGTGCTTTACTGCGAAGGATCGTGCACATCTACGTTTCATAACCGCAGTTCATATATATGTATTTCGTATGTTTGTTGTTTGATTTATCATCTACGGGTTTATGTCAAATTAATTTGATGGCCTGCTCCCAGTTGGCTTGTTAGCTCAATTGGTAGAGCGCTGCACTAGTATCGCAGAGGTCAGTGGTTCGAATCCCGTACAGGCCTGAATTTTTTTCAGGTCTGATTTTTACTATTGCTTAAATAGTGCTTTACTGCGAAGGATCGTGCACATATACCCAACTGATACTGTATACCACAATAATATCTGGAATTTTTACAGTTTAAAAAAGTAGTTGTGCGCTACACAACTCTGCAAGTCTGTTCATTTCATTTCTGTTCATCTTCGTGACTGAAGATCCCTTGAGTCCAGATGTCAAGTCATTACCAGAGTTGGAGAGGAAGGTTCGAAGGAAGAGTTGTATCATTGAAGCCGAAGTCAACCAGAAATCGAGTGGCAAATGGACGGAGGAATGTATCCTGGCAAGTGAAAAATCACAATACCGGATTACAGTGGGACTATAGTTAGTAGAGGGAGACTGGTTAGGAAAGCCGGCGAACTTCTGAGAGTGAGCCTATTGTTCGTGTTTTATGTTAAAAGTACCGTCACGTGACCGCGACCCAACACACAACACCAAACAAACACGGCGTCGGTAGGGACTTCTAGTACTGATTTTCTGTTTGGAGACGATTTTGATGCTATATTTGAAGTTTTACACGAAGATGAAGACTTCGAGGACTATTTAGGGCAAGAGTACCATATAACCCCATACATTAAATATGCATTCAGTCTTTGTTCAATTAAAACAATAGCGATAACAATAGAACTCCGCAGAGACTAGTAGTCTTTGTTTTCAAATTTGGATTTTTTTCCTAAGTCTTTTTTGAAACAGGGTAAATTTGGCGCGTTTTGGCTTTGCAATTTTCTAGAGGTTTTTAAATTTGAAATATAACTGAATGTTCAGTTTCGCTTTGAAAGCGTAAAATTGGCCGGAAAATAACGTTAAGTCTAAGGTCAGGCTTTGAAGTTTGTCAATGCAAAGTTTAAATAAATGTTGTGTCGTACCTGTTCTTGTGGTTTTGGTTGATTCTTTCATTATCCTTTCGTGTCCTAGTGATGAAAATTGTTCGTGAAGGCCGGTGCATACAGCGATGCAAAGAAACCTTTGTATCTAGTCTTTCTGGACTTCACAAAGTTGGGCGATATGTTCGATAATGTTTCCAAAGGGATCGTTTCCGTAGTGCTGACGCCACATATATTCTTGTAGGTAGCCATCGAAAAGTCCTTTGGATGTTCCTGTTTGGGGCAAACCTCGCTTGATTCCCCACCATGTATTTTCGATACCCTGTGTGTGCGCACCGGTGAATTCCGGCGCATTGAAGCCATTCCATCGCAACGCTTTTTTGAACATCGCCACTCGTACCCGTCTCACGATGAAGCACGTCGCGTCCAGCTAAGTTCATTGATTTACCCAGCTCGAGGACATTTTACCGATGTCACAAGTAGGTTGGGATCCTTACACCACTGTATGCACCGGTCGTGATCCGATAATATTCGAGAAAGTCTCCCCATCTCCGAGTTGTTGTTCTCCTTCTTCCCTCTATCTTCTTCTTTCGTTGATGTTATTAGAAAGAGGTATGAATAAATTTTGTTTTCTATGTGGTATTTGGCCAATCGTAGAGAAGAAGAAATGCATTCTTTAGTGCAAAGGGGACCTTTGGTGCATTATATCAATGCACATATATTGTTATGAAAAATTTTTTTACTGAAAGGTAAAAGAAAATGTAGCTTTTGGAGAGGAACTCCTAACTGGTTTGCGTAGCATAGTGGTAAGGCTATGGTTTGATAATTGTCTGATAATAACGCGTTGTCTGAGGAGAGATGGTTCAAGGCTCAGCAGAACTGCGAAGAAGGTAAAAAGGAAAGGAAAGAAAAAAAAAACCGAGGAGAAGTTAGGAACGAAGGGGAGAAGGAAGAAGAACGTGAGAAAGGACTGGAGACGAAAAAACCGCTTTCAATCAATTTCTCTTTTATTGAAGCAGTAAGTACTTATTGGTAATGTATATATGCTAAACCCGTGGGAATAAGTCATTGTCTTAAAAACAATGGGGTGCATACATAATTAATGAAATTGAATGCATAATTAATGTATGTGGTTATATGGTACTCTTTCCCTATTTAGAAGCTATTGTTTAGGAGGTGAGCGTATAAATATGCGCTTATTTCGCGGAATTATTATGATTTGTACGCGATTCTTCACGCGAATTCAAGGGCCGGTAGCTTATACGCAAGCTAAAGTTTTACTCAAAGAGTTTTATTTATTGCTTTCGCTATTTCTGTCCTAATATAGTCAGTGCACATTCCTGAAATAATTCTATAAATGATAGTGTAATTTTCAAAGCAAGAAAGCTTTCATAGCAATGCTGAGGTATGTATCTGTTGTTGCCTTGTAGGTTCAAAACGAAGGAGTTACATGTCAGTTTTGCACGAAGATCTGTAAAAGCAACCAAGGCTTAAGTAGACACATTGCTGCCAAACACAAAGACCAGGACCAAGCTATTAAGACGAAAAAGAAGAAGGAGACAGCGTTAAAATATGACGTGTTTGCCCAGCTCGTGAAAGACACGACACAGAATATCGTACAACGTGAAGTTTTCCACAAGTCCTTGAAAGACGAAGTCAAAGATTATTGTCTTGAATTTGAAAAAACTACTTCGGAATTTAGAACAGTCCAAAACCTATATGATTCCTTTATTTCCAAAGGAAATTCTGACGCTTTCTATGCTAAGTTTTATGGGGAAATTGTGCTAAACTCTTCGAAATACTTCAAAGGACTTCCCCAGAGAGCAGCAACACTCTTCGCTACCAAGCTAGCAGACACTCTTCTGGGCCATGCCAAAGAAGAATTGAAAAACAATTCTGCTAAAGATGTTGTCACAACTGTTTTCTTGTCTGAGAATGAACTAGCTGCCATGCAATATTTAGGAGGATATTGTAGTGTTTGTAAGGTACACTTCGTGTCCCATACAGGACGTAGGTAAGCAGGTAATGTAAGAGAGGATTGAATCATTAAAGCAGCATGGCAGATGTATAGATTAGATTCGTGTGTATCCATTTCCAT